>NC_135229.1:9746339-9806339 GCF_052324685.1 Brachyhypopomus gauderio
GCAGGACACTGGTGAGGTTGAAGAGTCCCGTGGCGTCCTCAACACTGCTGGTGTTGAATCTGCTGCTGTCTACGCTGGTGCCGTTGATGGTCCAGGACAGAGTGGGGGTGGGATACCAGCCCTGTGCCTGGCACTCCAGGGTAAGGAGCGCCCCCTCCTGGACAGACATGTTTCCACCCAGAATCGTGACGGTTCCTTTTTCTAGACAAGAGAACAGATATCAGTCTGTATTTCTAACAGGTTATGTAATGTTAGTCATTTGTTAGGTTTTTATTTTAAATGCTAAAATGTGTCTTTTGGTTTTGTTCTCCACCCTCTTGTTTTATTACCCGCCTCTCTTCTCTGGTTTCACGGCTCCTAGTTTGTTCCCTTGCTGGTATTTTTCTGGTGTATGTTGGTGTATTTAAGCTCTTTGACTCTTTTGTGATCTTGATGATCATTTTTTGTGTTATGTTGATTTCTCTCTGGTTTTTGTCCTACTTCTCTCCTAATAGTAACCTGGTTTAATTCCCAGCCAGTGCGTGCGAGGAGTGTGTGTGAGTTCTTCCAGGTATTCGTGTGTGGTGGACTGGTCTCCTGTCCAGGTTTGGTTGCCACCTTGTGTCCTGTGCTACCAGAAAAGCTGGATGAACCAGATGATGTGGGTGGATGGATGGATGGATGGATGGATGGATGGATGCCATTGTTTAGAACATGACCATATCACCATCTTAGCCCAGGCAGGAGAGAGTAGTGGCAGACAGAGGGAAGACATGCTATCAGCAGCTCAGTAATAAGTCACTCTAAGTAAACAGCTTTCTTCAGCTTATTCTGGGGGGAGGGGGGGGGGGGGGGGAGGGCACATGTGAAGACTTATTATGGGGGGGGAGGGTACATGTGAAGACTTCATGCCCCAGACCCCAGTAATTCTGTCAACTGGCTTGGTTATGTTTGGGGCAAGCGATAGGAAAACCCTTAAAGCTCATGTTACATTTATCTTGCTGTATTTAGGAACATTTTGCTCCTCCATACAGTTGGTTTGCTTTGGTAAATGCTAATATTAATGTGCTGTCATGTAATAATTCAGTGTTACAATACCTTTTTGTTTCTGTTACGAAGTGACAATTTATCTGTATTTGTCCATTGTGCATGTGTGTGTGTGTGCGCGTGTGTCTAATACAAGAGTGTAATCATTACCTTTAAGGCTAACATTAATACCACTACTGAGACCCTAGTTAGACTCCCACTGATTCTGAGACCAACTGTGCAGACTAATATGAGGTTTCCGCTGGTTTTGGCACATTTGTTTAATAACCAAATCATTCCTGTAAGCTGAGTCTGTAAATGTTTGATGATGTCTCCACTAGCCTATATCGAGCTCATCGACCTGAGTAGAAATTACTGTTCTATTCTTCCCCGTTCCTGGTCAGGGTGGAGATTTGTGAACGTACCTTGCACTAATAAAGCTGCAGTTGTTTGTCTCTGGTCCTTAGAAGGCAGCAGCGTACAGACGACCTCCTGAACGGTACGAGTGAACGTGGGCGTGTTCAGAACCAGCTCCCACGCGGAGGCGGACCCGGTGGAGCGGTTGACCGCACAGACGCTGTCGCTGCATCCCAGGGGGCCGTGCTCCATGGAGATGGTCAGCAGCGGCGTGGTGTCCAGCTGCCACACCATCACGTCCCAGCGCTCGCTCACGCTGCAGGTGAAGCGGGCAGGCGTCCCCCGCAGGGTGGTCACGTTCCTGGGCTCCAGCACCAGCGTGGTCCGCCCCACTGCCGCACAGGGAGGACCGTGTTCACCGCGTGTCAAACTCAGGCCTTGGGTGGTGTTGGGTGATATTGCTGGAATTCAGCTGGATTTCATTTTACAGGGAATACTATAGATTTTATATCATATTTTGTCAGAGTTGCCGTGTATGCTCCTAAACGCATAAGACATCTTCAACAGCATGCAGGACCACTCTGTAGCAGAACACGGCAGGTCTACTACCCTCTGTAGCAGATCACTGCAGGTCTACTCCCCTCTGTAGCAGATCACTGCAGGTCTACTCCCCTCTGTAGCAGATCACTGCAGGTCTACTCCCCTCTGTAGCAGATCACTGCAGGTCTACTACCCTCTGTAGCAGATCACTGCAGGTCTACTACCCTCTGTAGCAGATCACTGCAGGTCTACTCCCCTCTGTAGCAGATCACTGCAGGTCTACTCCCCTCGGTAGCAGAACACGGCAGGTCTACTCCCCTCTGTAGCAGAACACGGCAGGTCTACTACCCTCTGTAGCAGAACACGGCAGGTCTACTCCCCTCTGTAGCAGAACACGGCAGGTCTACTGCAGTTCTTAATGTACCACTCACCTTTCATTAGATGTGCCAGAAGAGCTATTTGGAGAAGTCCAGTCATGTTGCCACTGAAGAGGTCAGGCCATCGTACTGCAGACCAGGAGAAGAAAGACACTTCTAACAATGTACTGGGTGACTTTTAAGATGTCCT
The DNA here is from genome assembly GCF_052324685.1 of Brachyhypopomus gauderio. NCBI lineage: Eukaryota > Metazoa > Chordata > Actinopteri > Gymnotiformes > Hypopomidae > Brachyhypopomus > Brachyhypopomus gauderio. Next base: position 9,748,809 of record NC_135229.1, read on the forward strand.
GACTATAATCCAAGCTAATAAACTCTTTCAAAGCATGATAATGAGTAGCAAAGAACAGCAATGTATAGTGAAGGGTATGGTGACTCATGGTAAAGCATGGTAAGAGTAAAGTATGGTAATACAGATTATTAAAGTATGGTAATACAGTAAAGCATGGTAAGATGGAGCGTATACACTCAAACACAGTGAGGGCAGGAGAACTGCCTCATAAAGGTCAGAGGTCATATCCTTTCATGGTTAATTGTGTAATATTGTTAACACTGGAACATGAGATGTCCTCTTTATTTTACACTGACATTACAATTTCGGTCAGAAATGGAATTACCAGGTGAGCTCACGGCACTGACTAGTACTGTATAGAAAAAACGATAAAATGGCAGCAATGATTGTAAATCAACCTGGAGAAAAATCTAGATATTATGTAATCTGTAATGGGAATATGGTGCATGAGAACAGGGTTAAACAGAATAATCTGGAGGGTAAACTCGAATATGGCACATGAGAACAGGATTAAACATAATCTAGTTCAGCAACAGGAACACTGCACATGAGAACAGTGTTAACCGTCTGCACATTTGTTTATGAACACCATGGCCCCACTGATAATGAATACTGTAACCTGCCAAAAATGCCCTGAAGTTCAGACTTGGTGTATTCGCTAATGCCCAGACCAGCGCTGGCATGACCTCTTCTGCTGAGCACTTTAGTAGAGGGTTCTTACCTTCATTCTCCTGTCACAGTGGATCAGAACAACCTCCAGAAGCTCTGCGCCAGTGTCCGTCTGTGTGGGAATGTGCGTTACGCAGCCTGAACAGGTCTGGTAAATATTAGCTAGACAGACAAGAAGAGTTCATTCCAGCCTTGACCCTCAAAGAGCAAACCCACCATGACTCACCACTGGGGAACGAGTGTCCCACTGAAAGGGGGACGTCCCCTCTTCAGAGAAATGCTCGTGCCATTCTGCTGGGTACATGCCCTAATCACATTGTCCTTGAAGTGCAGGAACATAGTTTTCCCACTCAGATGCCACCCAAATACCCAATCTGGTTTAACATTCACTTTTTTCTTAGACGTACTCCATGTCTTAGTGTTGATCTTGTATTGAAAGTAAATAACGAAGCAAACGATTATACTGCATGCTTTTTAATGGCATCAGAAAATGTTCAATCATTCGGTTCTGTCTACATTTAAAAAACACACAGTGCTTTCAGTTCTCCCGTGACGAATGAGAACTACACATCCTTTCAACTGATACATTAAATGCATCAAATCATCAGCGTGAAGACGGGACACTGTTAATGGTGGTTCTTCAGACAAAAACAAAGACATTTTTAACAGAACAGTCTTGATCATGGCACTAAAAGGATTCAGCTTGGAAAACCAGCCAATGATGTACAACCAAATGCAAGACTCATATCAGAAGAACAGGTACTATTTACACAAACAGTTGTGACATCTACACAGTGCAGAAGTTACAATAGAGCACTCTAAGAGACAGAGAGAAAGACTGACAGATTTGAGAGCCTACAAGTTGACCTCTCTGTAATGGACAGAGACAGCTAGAGACGGTCTCCATGATCTCCACCATCTCAGATATGCACTGTGGTGGTTGGTGTTTAAATCACAAACCCTAATGTCAGTGCCTGAAACAAACATTACAAAATCTGCTTGCGTTGTCTCTACATTATAGAAAGAAAGAGAAAACAGGCCGTTTATTTCAAGTTCAGGAGAGTTGATGTCAGAGCAGAAAAATTCCGATTCAACAAGTACAAGTCCTAACGTCGTTCTGCATCACTGTGAGGACTTTTACTTTGTAAAGCTGAATTAGCTCTGCTCTTGTCCATTTGGAAGATCTCTTGGGTTGTGGGCTTGAAACTAGAGACACGTCATCAGCATGGGTGGCCAGGCTAGCAGAGCAGGTGGGGGGCCTCCTAGCTGAAGAAGGAGGTGTTAACAGTGCACGGCTGTGTCGAATTCTCATCCAGCACAAGAGTCTATAGGAATTGGACTGTACAGGTATCATTTAGCTGAATTAATTGCTTTCCTATCTAAACTGTTACCATCTAGCATTAGATTCACCTCCGTCTCAGACATCATCTAGTTCAACATTTCAAAACACAAAAGGCCCAGTTTCCTGGACACATAAACTTCATCTTGAACTAATCTGTAATGTCAGTGGTGATTCACAATTGAATGCATAGATTTTAAGAGAATATAGGCTATAGGAGACATTACAGGTTTACGCACTTTGAATCTCCTTTGTATTTGAAACGTATATGATCATATATAAGTTATATTGAAACAAATATTCTTGCCCTGTCCCGCTTGAGAATAACATGGGCTGGATTTCGGAACATGGATTAAGACTTAGACTAAATCGCAATGCCAGTATTATTTTTTTAAATTCAAGTTTAGACTTAAAACGGTCTGGGAAACTGTCCACAGACCATGAAGAAATCACATTAAAGCAAACCTATACTTCAAATCAGATCATCCTCTGGCGCCATCTAGTGGTGGGATTGAAGGATAGTTACACACCTTGATTGCCTTTATCCTCTGTGGTGGGACACTAATCCTCTTCTGCTTCCTCTTCCTATTGGGCCAATAAAATAAAGTGAATTAGCATCATAATATAGTATCATGTGTGTAGTTTACTGGGTTAGTGTTAAAATAAATGTTGATTAATACAATGCAATGAACTATATGATAAGTAGTGCTGGCACTATGTGTCAGACAGTATGAAAAAGGCAATGGGGATTGGCCAGTTTTAAAACACTTGTGAATTCTATGCACTTGCATACTAGCAAGAACACACACACACACACTCTCAGGAACCCCGACACACACACACTGGAGGATGTTTGGAGGATGTTCTGAGTGTGTCTGCTACAGGGTGACACGTCTGGCTTGCTTGCTGCAATCGCGATGTAAAAACTCAGGTACTGATCAGTAAAAATAAATAAAACACAGTAGATGGAGGAGCTAGAGGCGCACACACACACACACACACACCCCTCCCAGAACACATACACGGCCAACACATTCACCAGTATGTAGCATACTTCATAGTCTATGCAAGTGCTCACTTGTTGACCACACAGATAAGCTAGAATCAGTATTTCACATAATCGCTGTATCATGCTTGGTCCACAACAACCAAGAGGAGAAGTGGCATAATCAGTGGGGAGGAATGATCAGAAGATTGTACTCGCAGCTGAAAGACAGAGAGGAGATAAACCGTTTTGATCTACCTCAAGTTGTCGAAGTTCTTCCTCCTCCTAAGAAGGTATAAGAGTAGGTCAGAAGCTCGCACAGTGGACAAATGGAGAGAATGAGAAAGAGAGAGAAAGGTGGAATGAGAGAGTTAAACATGCGACCGGAGAAAAAAAAGTTTCAGTTTCCGAGTGAGGAGGGAGTTTCAGGACGGCCGGAGCAGGTAGGGGTCTAGGGAGAGAGGGGAGAAACGAGGAGGGGTGGGGAGGTGAATATTAGATCACAAGGCCAAAGAAACCGTGAGGTCCAGTGAGGTCCTTGCCACAAGCAAGACACGTGGTCAGGGAACTAAAATCGGGGAAAACCAAGGGAGACGGACTGTCTGTGAAAGCAAAGTTACCTCAGACACCAAGTTGTCTTCTCCCTGGAAGAGACAAAGCAGATGTGGACAGAAGGAAGAAAAGAACGAACGGAGAGGGGTCACAGAAAGGAGTGAGAGACCTCCATTACATGACGGTAGACCATCAATGGTTTCTATGGTTTCTCAGTGGCTTGTTAGTTTAGGCTGACCCAAATAAACACTGGCGCACAACACCAATGATACAAAACTCACATTTTTCAGGTGTTCAGTAAACGCACCAGGCAGCGTGAGAACACATGGTGACAACGTCATCTTCTAAATGTCATTTGTTTGTGAATAACAGCACGTCTAGCTGTGGTTCAAATTGGCCATTGTTATTAAATACGTCCTGTGCTTGGCACCATGACCATAGCAAAGGAATATCTGCCCCCTCTCTGGTTGGACTGAAGTCAGATCTCTGCACGCCCTGCACACACTGAACCCTGAGACCACAGTGCACACCCTGTCCACTGGGACCTCAAGTTTCCCATAGTTTTGTGATGTAGCAAAATCCTCCACAGTTTTGCTTTGTCCTGGTCTTTTCATCTGCACTGCATCAATAGACTTGTACTCCATTGTACTGTTATACTCCATGGTACAGAAAGTTATACTCCAAAAAGGTCTCTAGAATTTATGACCGAGAGTTTTGGCAGGTCCCACTTGTTCCTCGTTACATTATATCGTGTATAAACCTGTGACGGAGGCATAGCCAAACGTACAGGGAAACTACACAGTACCAGCGTGAACAAGTCAGCACAGCCAATCATGGGTCAGTGTGCTGATCACTACATCACACTGGGACACAACACAGTTGGTGAATGGAGGGTCTGCAGCCTTTTCCAGGGTCCTAAACACAACACTTGGTGTAATATACTGCCTGTTCTATGCATGAGGAGTTGCATCAGACTGTAATACACCAATGACTGAGCGCTTGTCCAGCTACAGAGGTCCCTAGTGCAGCAGCACGTCTATTGGAATGTGTGATAAAATGGGACAGCAGTGCATTGTGGGTAGAGGAGCAGTCCTGTGGGTGTCCCAGCAGCCCTGGACAGGCCCTGGCACTGCAAGCCGATAGGAGAAGGCAGATGCTGCTTGGCCTATAAGAAGAGAGGGGGTGTGGCTTCAGAGTTTGTTCCACAACATGCTGGATACCCCTGATAGAAGCAGGTTCTGAGCTAAGGGCACAAAGGTTAGCAAAAACATCTTGTCCACGTAGCCTGTGAAGAAACAGAGAGGAGATGTAGTGAAAGCACACAGACACGTCTGATCAAAGGGCGAGGAGCTGGAGAGAACAGGGAATCAGTAAGACACACAGTCTCTCACACACACACACACACACCTCGCTGGAAAAGAGAGACCAGGGGAGTCACACACACACACACACACACACATGCAAAAAGAGTAACACAGGCTCAGGAGAGACAGACTCTCCACAAACAGGGCTGCATTACTCTGTGAGTAGTGTAGTGTAGGGACAGATCACACCAGGTGTTCAGGACAAACTCCAAACATCAGTCTACCTCTGAAACTGCAGCCTCATCATCTTCTCCCTAAAATGGGGGGGGGGGGGGATTTTTGTTTGTACATTTGAGCGTTGTATGTTTTATGGAAAATTTGAGTGAAGTAAAAATGTGGAAATCTTAAAACAGAAGAGACACAAGCATCATGACTGAGCACTAATGCTGTAGTATGGCTCACACACAGACACACAATTCTGGGGTCACGAACAGTTAATGGGCAATAAAGTGTAAAAGCACATAAAAGCTTTAAGAGCCATTAGTCTCTTAATGACCTCAAGCCTTTCTCAGCACGCAGAGACTATGTTAACTTTATTTAAAATTGGATATTAATTATTAAATGAAAAACACAGAAGGGAATCTTACTTTTTCATATTCTTCATCTACATATTCCTCCTATCAACAAACAACAAACAGCTCAATCTGCAGCCTCAGGGTAGAGAAACACTCATGACTGATACACAACATGAAAAATAACAAGGAATCTAAAGAACTCAACAGAGCACAATGACAAACAGCTGCACGCTTTCTTGCCAGTACTGAAAACATCAATTTAACATTCACAATCCAGGTGGTGGAAAAAACTATGAAAAGAGCCTTCAGGCCAGAAGCACCCAACTGTGTTTATGGAGATTTACCACTACAGTCGAGTTCTGGTGTGTTGGGTCACCTGGATCTGGTGTGTTGGGTCACCTGGATCTGGTGTGCTAGATGACACCAGAATGGAGAGTTTCTCCAAAAGCTATTTAGAGTGAAGCATTGCACCCACTGGGATGATACAGGACATGCGTGTTGGAGGTGCTCGGCCATATAAAAAAAATGGTACACAGGACGTGTTTAACCAAGAAGTCTCTTCTTACATTTACGGTTTCAGCATTTAGGAGATCCTTTCACCCAGAGCAACCTACGTTACTGCTTTGCAGTTCACACAGTAAACATTTCCTTACCAAGAACAAATACATTCGAGTCTAAAAATATTCTTGATTTCAGATTCTTCCAGAAATTCAAATCAGTGCTGATCATTAGATACACATTACTTTGTGAATGCTAATTTGTACTGCATATATTTCTTGCATATATTTTTATTTATTTATATTAGACCATATAAATGTTATACCCACAGAGCATGGAACATTTTGAGATTAGTCAAATATTTAAAATGTGATTAAAACCATGCTCTATTATATATTTCAACTGTGATAAGTGAATTAGATGTCAATGATACTGGTCGTCCTAGTAATGGATTACTCATAAATGTGAATTTACAGTTTCTAGCTATGTAAAATTTTGCCACCTCCTGTCATCATGTCCATCTATCTAGACATTCTTTTGTCTAGGAAACCCCAATCTGTTTGCATGAGCTGACAAAGTTGGTACGCTCTATAGGGCTTGCAAGTCCATGTGAGGTGTGAAGGAATGGTGAGATCTTAGATCTTTACCTGGATGTCTTCCTCCTCCTGATCCATTTTCTATTAGGAAAAAAACAAACAAAACAAAAACACGAAACAAGTTAGACAAACATCTGATCAATTCTCAACCACAGTACCCAACCCCTGCCGTGTGCAGTGCCTGTCCGAGCCCACAGAATGCAGTCCACCTCTCTACACCGCTAAAAGTGTCTCGCCAATTCTGGGACTAATTCAACAAAATGTGATTGACGTTCATAGAGCCGCAACACACACATGAACATTTACACCTGAAAGACATGAGATCTGCATAAGAAAACAACCCAACGGGGAGGGTTACGTGTCTGACAGCCCTGAAAGACTACAAACACAGGATTAATGTGTAGCAGGTCAGAGGTCAGGTGTCAGGGGTTAGGGGGAATCCAGGGGAATCAAACCTTAGGAGATCAGGGAGAGAGGAAAGAAGTGTTAATATGGAATGGATGAGAGGAGGAGGAGGAGGAGTGCAGCAGGAGAGGAGGCTTAGCCAGGAGGGGGGGGGGGGAGATTACGCTTTCTTCTTCTTCTACTACTTGGTCTTCCTCTTCCTCCTCTTCCTCATTGGAGGGCCCATCCTGCAGCAGTTCCTGTCGCTCTCCTCCCGTGATCTCCTCTTCCACCGACTCCCCAAGGCCATTCACTCCCTCCTCCGCATGAGAATCTCCATTGTGTTCCTCCTCTGGGATCGGCTCTTTCTAAGCAGAGACAGAGGATTGTTTCCCAAAACCAGAAAACGATCCAGCCAGGAAGCAGCGTCTGCTGTACAGAAACACTGGGCAGGTTACTGTCTGTGCTGGAGTGGGATGGACGGCGGCTACAGACCCGGTCCGCTAATAACACCGTGAATCAGGTCACAGTGACCTCTAAAGCGGTCAGCACACCTAGAGCACCAGGAGGAGGACACCTTCATCGTTAATATTCACCGTAATACGACTGAATCTTCCTCCCATCCACCAACTATATACCTCTGGAATTTGTCCCCCACATTTTCTGTGTATATTCCAACATTTTTAAGTCACACATATTACAGGAAGTCTTAACCTTTAAGGGAAAGGAAACAGATGCATTACAGTGTGTGTTTCCACCTGTCAGGGCAGAGAAAAGACAGTTCATACACATCTTAAAGTTTGACCAATCAAATCAGTTCACAGCTCTGAAAACATGTTGATGGACGTTTGTGCCTAAACATGCCCATTGTGTTATCAAATAATATCATTATCTGAGAGGTTTGTGTGCACGTTAATAACGGATCAACAGTAAAGCATAGACAGAAAAGGCCCACAGTGTAGATATAGTGAGTCACATGACTTTATAGGAGTGTTAGTCACTACTAAAGATTACTTAAGTAGGATGAAAACAAACGCAGCCTTGGAAACAGACTGATGTGATAGTATAGCTGACAGTTTGAGCTGCAAAGCCACACAGAGGAGACGAGAGGAGCTCCTGTCATGACCACTAAGGTGCTGTTACATCTCATGTTCCTCTCTGTGGATTTGGGACTTACTGAATTGATTTGCTTCCTGTAGCAAAATAGGTCAAGTGAAATAGGACAATCGTTTTAAATGGTCAAGGGGAGGTCAGAACATGTACAGACCGCAGGAACGACACCACACAACGCAGACGGCACCAAACTGAACCCGCTCACAGCACACAGTACATACACGTGTGGATTTGTGAATGTGCGTATATTTTAAACACGTGCAAATGAAAAGGAAGAGCATGCTGACCTTAAACCCAGGCGGTGGGGTCAAACCCAGAAACTCGTACACAGAGTTCTCCTCCTTGGCATCGAAGAACGTGTCATAGTCCTGCAACACAAGGCTGAAACTGGCAGTGTTCGTTTTCTCTTTGTCACAAATGTGGTGTCTAAAAGCTCATATACAGCCAAAAAAAAAGCCTTTTCAATTTTGTGTTTCATTTAGTTTGTTTGAAATGCAGTCTGGCCTAATAAAAAAAATAATCAGCCCTAGGCTGTCTCTAGCTGGACAGAGTTTTAATGGGCAGGTCAGTTGGTGGCAGTAATTGTAATAAACTGCACTAACAAAAACAAACCAGAACTTTTATCAATGAAAAGATTGATCGTTTTGATCAGACTGGGTTTTGAAATAACCCATACATATTCATACAGAACCTAAAAAACTAAATAGCAAAGTTGTTGAGTAAAGGTTAGTATATACTAAACCCAGAGTAGACATTCCCAAAGTAAAGGTTAGTATATACTAACCCCACAGTAGTGATCCCCCAAAGTAAAGGTTAGTATTTACTAACCCCACAGTAGTGATCACCCAAAGTAAAGGTTAGTATTTACTAACCCCACAGTAGTGATCCCCCAAAGTAAAGGTTAGTATTTACTAACCCGACAATAGTGATCCCCCAAAGTAAAGGTTAGTATTTACTAACCCGACAATAGTGATCCCCCAAAGTAAAGGTTAGTATTTACTAACCCGACAATAGTGATCCCCCAAAGTAAAGGTTAGTATTTACTAACCCGACAATAGTGATCCCCAGAGTAAAGGTTAGTATTTACTAACCCGACAATAGTGATCCCCAGAGTAAAGGTTAGTATTTACTAACCCCACAATAGTGATCCCCAGAGTAAAGGTTAGTATTTACTAACCCCACAATAGTGATCCCCAGAGTAAAGGTTAGTATTTACTAACCCCACAATAGTGATCCCCAGAGTAAAGGTTAGTATTTACTAACCCCACAGTAGCGATCCCCCAAAGTAAAGGTTAGTATTTACTAACCCCACAGTAGTGATCCCCCAAAGTAAAGGTTAGTATTTACTAACCCCACAGTAGTGATCCCCAGAGTAAAGGTTAGTATTTACTAACCCCACAGTAGTGATCCCCAGAGTAAAGGTTAGTATTTACTAACCCCACAGTAGTGATCCCCAGAGTAAAGGTTAGTATTTACTAACCCCACAATAGTGATCCCCCAAAGTAAAGGTTAGTATTTACTAACCCCACAATAGTGATCCCCAGAGTAAAGGTTAGTATTTACTAACCCCACAATAGTGATCCCCCAAAGTAAAGGTTAGTATTTACTAACCCCACAGTAGTGATCCCCCAAAGTAAAGGTTAGTATTTACTAACCCCACAATAGTGATCCCCCAAAGTAAAGGTTAGTATTTACTAACCCCACAATAGTGATCCCCAGAGTAAAGGTTAGTATTTACTAACCCCACAATAGTTTTCCTCGTTGAAGATCTGAGGTGGCAGTGGGATTCCATTGGCTGGCTTCTTCTCTCCAGGTACATTTTCCCTCATCCACATGCGGTTCTCCTCATTTGATGCGATGTCCAGCTGCGCATATTCGATTTTTAGGGCTTCAAGGAACCCAAGAACATCCTGCTGCTTCTTTTTGATCTGTGCGTATAAATGAAAGACACCAGAGCGTTCGGACCCGTCCCAGCTACTGCCTTCAGTACAGCACATGGGTGTGACTGAAACATATCATGATTTATATAAAATCACATCAAGATTTTTTTCTTTATATAGATTTCCTTTATAGAAAATACATTTTACATTTAGCCTAAATGTACATTCACTAGAATCACACTTCTAGTCAGGATGTTTACATGGTTCATGGAAGCTCAACAGCTTTCCACATGTCTGGAGAATCAAATAAATGATCTAACACAGAATAAAAAGGTTTAAAAAATTAATTTGTTGAACACATTGTAGGATTATTTGCAGAATTCTGCTATTTGTTTTTTGTTGTTTAATAAACAGTATTCATCATGCCATATAGGAGAGGGAGCGAGAACTGCAGACCCACAATATCTGCTCACACAGATCCCTAAAAGGAGGTTCTAGAAGAGGTATTAGAAACTGTGTTCACTTCCATCAGCCAGTGAGCAGTGACACCACAAAGACTACAAACCATGCTATGCCCAAGAGTATGCAAAAAAAATCTTGCAATTTAACTCTTATGTAAAATCACCTTTTAAACCAGTTTTGATATTTTAAAGTTTATTTAGCTTACATTTTTAGGACAAAGAAATGTAGGTTTTCTGTGACGGTTCCTCGTATGTTCTAGAAGGCGGAGTGTGGGTCCAGACTAACTGCAGGGTCAGAATGTGATCCCAGCACCGTGGAGATATTTAAGGAAACTACAGGAACACCAAAGGCGGCGAGGCCTTCAGGCGTTTACAATTAACGATACATGTGCTCCGATTGACAAAACAACGTGACCAAATCCCTACCGCAATTTGTGAATAAACTTTACAAGACAGATCACGGGTCATGTCGATTAAATAAAACACAAGCCGAACCAAAACCTCGCTGACACATCCTAGGACGGACCCAAACGCTCGCTTACCGCTGTGGATCCAGATGAGGTTGCCAGGAACACTTTAATAACCATTGTGGAGTTGAGAAGTGAGTAAAGTGAGGACTTGAGGCACGACGGCAGCCACCCACTCGCCTGCAGCGCTACGGTACAGCGCGGCGGTGCCTATTTATGTCCACGGTGCCCCGTCAGCGGGATTGGAGGGTTCGGGCCGCGGGCCCACCGGGTGATTGGCGAACCTCAGCTGTCTGTTGTTGGAGCCGCACGAAGTTCGACTGCAACAGCAACTGAAGGTGGACAGAAATAGACTGGCCGACAGCACACGTTTGGACTTTGCTGGACAGGAGGACTTGAACGGGCTCGGTTTGGTGTAGACGTATGTCATGGACATTTTTCGTTCACGGTTCTGTTCACAGCAGACCTGCGCTGACCTGCTGTTGAATAAACATGTTACTCAGAATTGTGGTTGGTGTTGTTTTAAGGATCTCCAAGTTCTTCATCCAGACGTTCATGTCATTCTGGTTTCCATGGAACCCAAAACTGTCTGAGAAACGTTTCTGAGATTTCTGCCCGTTTTCTCTGCTGGTTCGTATAAAGCCCAAACACCATGGCAGTAGTTTCATTATAGTGGTTTCCAAATAGGTTATTAGCTATAGTCGTCAGTTAGCAGATGGCCATCTAAATGACCAGCGAACTGAATTGATAATAATTTGCATAGCTAGCTACAACTTCAAAGCGTTCATATTATTTGACATTGGCAATTATTTGACAATAATATTTCTTCATAAAAGCCTAATACATTTTTATTTTGGTATAAATGTTTCTGTGAAAACATCACCTACTGCAGCTGTTTTATGGTAACTGGATCATTTGCAGACATAGGTTCGTTACACTGTGATTTGTTCCTGCAAGTGGATTCATGAAGGTATCTTCCTGTCTTCTGGTGGATGTTACCTTACTGTCCATCCATAGTCTGGAGTTCTACACCAGTAAAGACTGACGCTTTTGAAGGTGCTTACAAGTAGGCTAACACGGTTCCTGTCGACATGGCAAACAAATATTATTTATAAAACAGTAGCATATTTTGGATCAACAGACTTAATGTTTATTTACTGCCTGGGTTACACACTTGAGTTATTGGAATGTTTTTCATAAATTTGCTGAAGATCTGTATTATTTTTAGGTAAGGTTAAAAATATAAAAATAAAGTAATGCTAAGATAAATTAATGCATTTCATGTGTATGTACACAATTAATCTTCAGCTTTAAAGATGATGTGTTCCATGTAGTTTTAGGAATTGAAAATTGTGCTAGTTTTACTTTTTAGGATATAACAGGTTACTGAAATGTGAGTTACCATGGGCGTCACATGTAGTGTTTATTTTTCAAAGGTTAGTTGAGTGCATTCTGTGAGAAATGTCAGTCAAACGTCAGACGTTAGAAAGACAAGCCCACAACACGTCCACCAGAGGAACAGAGGAACAAAGACATAAGGAAGACAGCCCAGTGTCCCACAGCTCTGGCGCTGAGCAGAAGACGACATCCACAGCCCGGAGCACACAAGATCCTGATCCATCGTCGGAGGAGACGTACAAAGGAGATTCTGTGGACCACATACCCACTCCATGTATTAATCACAAGAGGGTCATCACCCAAAAATCCAAAGGTATTATTTTATACTTTTACCCTAAATCCTGTGGATTACATGGCGCTGAATTGGAAGTCTCCAACCTGATTGCTGGATCAGACTGACCTATGGAAACATGTATTTTAATGTTTCATTCATATTTGTTGAAGTGAGTCTTTGCCCAGCAGTTGCTAATGGAGCTGACTGTCGGCGCAAGCGGAATACGATTGGTCAGGCGCCCATGTTCCCGCCCCTGGCTCCGCCCTACTGCTCCGTGCGGCGAATCGCTTCAGCCCAGGAGCAGTGCATCAAGCAGCTGCAGGTCCAGATGTGGGACCTGGAGCGACAACTGGGCTCCGCCTCCCAGGAGAACCGTGCGCTGCGTCAACAGCAGGTCCGGCGATCCGCCGCCCTGCGTCACTACCAGGACTCGTTGGCCAGCCTCCCACAGACGCTGCGCAGACACAGCGGTGAGGTGAACGCCCTGCAGGAACTTCTGCGCAGAACCCGGGAACACAGAGACCAGGTGGCACGTCGGCTCCGCCACACCCAGGACGACCTCCTGCACACCTCCAACACGCTGGGGCGCCTGGAGCAGCTGGACCGAGACCTCGGCCTCGAGGAGCGTAATGAGCTCAGGGCGAGACTCTGTCTGCTCAGTGAGGACCTGCAGAAGAAGAACCAGAAGATCCAGGTGAGGAACTGAGAGGAACCGAACTGCATGAAATACAAGTTCACTAGTACTGATGCCATTTGCTTGTTTGTTTAATGTCTCCCTCTAATGCAACCTCATCTCATGGTGCTATTAGCACACAATGCGTTCTTCTCTTCTGCGTCTTTCCCTCTAGGATTTGGAGAGACACTTTGCACTGAATAATGCATATTATAATCGCCAACTGAGTGTCCAGGTGCAAAAGACCATGGAAGCTCAACAGCTTTCCACATATCTGGATAATCAAATAAAAGATCTAACACAGAGAATAAAGGTAAAACAAAATTAATTTGTTGAACACATTGTAGGATTATTTGCAGAATTCTGCTATTTGTTTTTGTTGTTTAATAAACAGTATTTATCATGCAATACAGGAGAAGGAGAGAGAACTGCAGACCCACAATATCTGCTCACACAGATCCCCAAAAGGAGGTTCTAGAAGAGGTATTAGAAAATGTGTTCACTTCCATCACCCAGTGAGCAGTGACACCACAAAGACACTACAAACCGTGCTATGCCCAAATTTACAGATAAGCGCATTGCGATAAAAGAAAAATATGGCCAGGAAAGCTTTAAAACAAACAGTGAATAACCGTTTGTCTTCACCTGTTAATGTCAGGGACAAAAGAGACCAAATCAGTTCAGACTAACAGCGTATCACCACTACCTATGGAAGCTGCTCTGTGTCCGCTGGAGATGGATTACCCTAAAGACCAGCTGGAGACGGACTACCCTACAGACCAGCTGGAGATGGACTACCCTAAAGACCAGCTGGAGACGGACTACCCTAAAGACCAGCTGGAGACGGACCACCCTACAGACCAGCTGGAGACGGACCACCCTACAGACCAGCTGGAGACGGACCACCCTACAGACCAGCTGGAGACGGACCACCCTACAGACCAGCTGGAGACGGACTACCCTACAGACCAGCTGGAGACGGACTACCCTACAGACCAGCTGGAGACGGACTACCCTACAGACCAGCTGGAGATGGACCACCCTACAGACCAGCTGGAGATGGGGGACAGTCAGAAAAACTCCAAGGTTGAGCTCGTACCACAGTGCTTCTATCGTATATGGGAGGGTCTGTACATCTGCTAACTGCGGTATTATTTGCAGGAGTTTTACACCAATGGACAAGGAACCAATAGCAACAACGAAGAGGAGAAACAGGTCAGCAGTGAGGAAGAACAGACGGCTGGAGCTTCTGGTGAGAACCGTCACATCACACCAGACCAGACCACACCAGACCACACCAGACCACACCACACCAGACCAGACCAGACCACACCAGACCACACCAGACCACACCATGGTACCGCAACAGCTGCAACAGATGTCCCTCCGTGTATTTCAGTCAGGGATTATGTCCACAAGTTACATGATTCATGTTTTGAGTCTGTTGTCAGGCACACTGAAGTGAAACATACTTTTGAGGTCTACATGTTTCAGACCCTTCATCAGGAACTGCACTCCTGCATCTCAGGCTGTATCTCGTCTCTTGGCATGCACAGTACACCAGTCATCCTCTAGCTCAGGCCACGCTGGTCAGGTTCTGACCACAGGAACCCTGCTGACCATGTTACCCGGGCAGTGGATCATTCTCAACACAGCAGTAGTCCTGGTGTGGTAGAGGGTGCTCAGCTGGGAGATGTTTACTGAGCACAGGAGTTTTTAACGTGTTCATGGCATTTCTGCAGTGAGAGTGGATCTGCTCCCCAACATCATCCAGGCAGTAGATCTGTGGTCAGAAACTGAACGGCTGGAATTCAATGAACTCTGATGAGTAGACTCATAACTCAACACATACAAGACAGCAGTTCTAGTGAAGTGACAGCAGTATGCGTGGCCTTTTCTGGATCGTCTATGAAATACAGCAGTTTTATGATCATTATAGACCACTGTTGCACCTTTGTGATAATTTTTGCTGTTTCACATTAGAAAACAGCAAGAACACAGGAATTAAGACGGAATGTAATGGAGAACAGGAGGAAGAGGAAGAGGAGGAACTTTCCCAGGTTTCAGCACCAGAGCAGCTCACACCAGCAGAGGGCGATAACGAGCTTGGTTTCCACAATTTAGTCATCACCCAGCCGCCTCCAGGAAAGGCCACAAAATCCCCTGTCAAGATCAGACGCCACTACACGTTTAAGGAGACCATCCAGAACCTCTACAGTGGGAAGCCTGCTTACACTGTACCTCCCAGCCAAGGACGAAGCTTCCGCAGGCATTGTAAACCCAGGACCACCCCCACTCTCCTGGACACCAGCGCGTACGAGCCGTCCTTTGCCGTACCAGCGCAGAAGCAGGGCTCACAGCCAGCAGAGCAGTCGCACACCTCCAGGAAGAGCAGACCGTTGAAGGAACTCTCCGGACACATCCGAACGGTGGCGCAGATGGCTGATATCAGTACAGATGCTGGTGCCACGGACCAGGACCGAGCAATTACTGGTCACCAAGTTAACCCCGCATGAACTCAGAGCCCAAGTGCACAAGAAGACATGTTCAGATTACACAGGTGAATGCTGATTGGGTTTGAACATACAAAATAAATGTACGATTTGCTCCATAATGTATGAGCCCCTTATTGTTTCAGTAGCACGGTATATGAAGGGATTCAGTATAATTACATTTAAAAATCAAATGAAAGTGCAACATTTGAAGGTCGAATGTTAAAACAGATGAGTGGTTTTCCAACAATTATGTTTTACTGAAACAAAAAGTAACATACAACCATGGTTCACCAGATAAACAGGCCTTTATTATCCAGTGCTATTTATCTGACTATTTAATCAGGAATGATGTCAGTAAACTATAAAGTGCACACACTGATGAAATAAATATAAATACAGTTTAAATACAAAATCAAAAAAATGTTTAGTTAAATTTTGCATTTAAGATCACAACAAAACAATCAGTAACAGATACACGTGTGATACTTTAAACTGACACCACAGTTCTACAAGGACAAAGGCCCAGAACTGCTGAAGCAAACATCAAATTCAACCAGAAAAAAAAACATTTGTAATCAAAAACAGCTGCATGTTTACAATGACTTTAATGATTCTGTCAGTAAAGGCAAAAATCGAAAGATGCTTACAATGATGTATTACAGTGATGTGTAAGAGGAATTAGCTAACAGCCTGAAGGCCAACAGCCACGACTTTGTTGCAGACCACTAACCAGCACGTGATTCCAACACCACCTACAATAAACCAACAAGAAAAATGGGTTCAGCTTAGATGAAACACAAACACCTCAAAGGTCAGAAACATATGGTCATTTGAGACTCTTGGGCTACAATAACAGGCATGCAGTTTGTTTTGAAACAAATAAAAAACTGACCACTGAAAATGAGTTTGGAAATGGGAAACATCACTCCAGAAAAATAAATGAAACTGGGAATGTATTTTCCTTTACTGTTCCTTTTTCAGAATCTGAACACTTCAAAATCACCACCTTGTGTTGGCATTTCACACTGAAACACTTTTTCCCGATTGAGCTGTCGGATGATCCAGGCTCACCTGCTACTCCAGATGGAAAGGCCACCAGTCGCTCCAGTGGGGCGATCCACTTACTGGGCACCACTGTGACTGGCTCCGGGTAATACTTCCATATAAGGGAGATCATCAGGGCCGCCTAGCAACAAACATCAGCATTACAGTCAAGCCTGGGAAGGCTACCCAGCATGCAGTGCTGCAACAGACCGGCGCTACACAGGATCAAACCGTTTGGCTCCATTTCATTTGATAATGACACAGCTCCGGTGCGATAGAAGGGCTTTTCTACATTATATGTCAGACAGTTACTTCTGCTGTTACCCAATCTGGTTTCTCATATTATATGAAAAGCCTTTCTGCCTTTTCACACAATGGAACGCAAATTTCCCTCAGGATGATCAACGTTTGTCTTATTCTTACTGACCTAAGACCACATGCTGCTCATATCAGACATTTGATCAGTCACATGACACACTGTCATCATCAAGAACATGCAAGGAACCAGACATGATAACTTACTTGAAGAATGTAGAAAACTATGTTCACAATCCATTTGATTTTAGCCTGCTGAGCAGTCCTTGACTTTACTGCATAAAAAGAAAAAAAACAAGGAGCATGTAAGCATGCACACAGAACTACAGTCACATTTAAGAATGCACACATAACTAGTGACATTTAAGCATGCACACAGAACTACAAGCTCATTCATGTATTCAAATACACGCTCCTGCAGAGGTGTCTCAGACAAGCAGAGGTGTCAGACACTGGCAATTCATTTCACAGGTATATTATAAAATAACAATTAGATCAACTCTGCAGTGGTTTCATTGTTTCCAACAGCAGCTCCCATGATCTCTGTACTGGTTATTTAGCTGATGGTCCTGCCCAGAGACAGCCTGTTCCCAGGTCCCGTTACCATGGGTCTTGAGCTTGTCTGTGGTCTTGTTGATCTTGCGCTCCAGCCTGGCGTATCTGGCGAACTCGTCCATCATGCTGATTGAAGAAAGCTCCACCTTCATGTTCTGAATCTCACTTCGCATCTCCAACTCCTGTTCCGCATCTTTCTGAAGGACCTTTGACAGCTTACGGTTAAAAAGAAAAACAATATTAATATAATTAATCAGAAACCATGTTATATAGGGCCTAATAAAAAAAAATCTATAAGAATCTTTTATTCTGAAGCAGGTACATAACTGCAAGCTTTTCTAAGCAAACTCCAAACCCTTTTCTGAGCATAGAGCATTACAGCCCTTGGGGTAAACGTCCCATTTGGGTTTTAAATAACTTGTTCAGGTGATAAATTGAAAATTGACTATCAAACATTATATAAACCGGTCACATGAAGTCAACCATCCCAAACAGCGGCGGAGGTTAGCTACACCAGAACCTAACACAGGCCCACAGCTCTTCAGTCAACGAAGACAACGCTAACAAACATGTTGTCCCTGTTAGGAACTCTCCTCGAATGTTACTTACAAATGAGGAGATTGAAGGCAGAAGTGCTTTGACCAGGTTGCACAAAAACACAGACATGAGTACCAGAAACCAATTGTAGCCGGCGGACGCCATTTTCTTTGTGTATCAATCAAGATACGATACTAAAGATATGAGTGGGGGGAACAGAATTAACATGGATTTTATCATTAGCCTGATTCCAACAAAGTCCTAGACCCTGTTTGTATTATTTTAATACTTCGTATAGTACACAGAACAGAGATAAACTCTTCAGGTATCGTTGGGTTCCGCTCTCACTACCATGTTTGGTGAAATTCAGCTTCTTCGTTTAAAGCTTTATCGCGACCTGAGTGATGTTAGGAGTACTACCGCCACCTACTGTACAAACCGACTGTACACAAACATAAGCAACTGATCGGAGTGTCTCTGGGTCTTGTATTGTGTTAAAAAGGCATGCAGTAAGACTACCTGTTTATTTTAATGGGAAATTATGCAATCAAATTGGTTTTATCAGTTGCTCCAAGTCTTCAGATTTTTGTGTTAGGGTTTAGGTGTGCTCCGCCTTGGTTGTCGCTATGCCGAAACACTGGCCTTTTGTGGATGAGACTGCCTATCCATCACAAAACAAAACTTGGTTTTTTCAAAAGTAGCTATAAAATTTATCTTAAGTCTGGCTTTAAATAAAAGGCACGCCTCTCTCCACTGGCCCACCTTAGCTGGCTCTCTTTGCCTGTGGTCTAGTTTCCCTGTGCAGCACAGAAATACATATACAGTAGTAGAGAAACAGAGAATCAAGAGAAATATATATGATATATATGTGTAAATACACCATATATATTGATTTTAAGGATTTAGCAATATAAGTTTTTTTCAAATAGCAAGATTCTGCTTTGGATTACTTCTTTATGAGTTGAGTGATACATATAATCAGAACAGAAAATGCATGATATAGTATTTGTGTGTAACAGTATATTTTGTTAAGATAGCCATGTCACTATTATTGTTGTTTTTAAAGCTTTCTGGCAGGTTTTATGGACTAAAGTGGAGTTGAAACATAACTAAGCCTTTGAGAACTCTATAATGATCCTTCATTTGCTTCAGCTGTGATGGATATATAAACCCCACCCATGAAGGAATTCAAGGTGAGTTGCAATCATGGGAAAGAAAGGAGCTTCCACAAAAGCTGAGAGAGGAGATTATTTCATCGCACCTAAAGGGCCTTGGTTATAAGAAGATTTCCAAAAAATCTTTTCCAAAAAAAATAACATCCCAAAACTTATGGAACAGCTGCAAACCTGCCTGGCCGTGGAAGAAAGCCCAAAATTTCATCAAGGGCCCTTAGCAACTTAGCCAGGACAACTAAGAAAAACCCCCGTCTGAGTGCAAGACACCTACAGGATGACCTGATGAAGGCTGGAACAAGTGCTTCGGTAGCAACTATATAACGTGCACTAAATAAAAGAGGAATTCATGGCTGGACTCCAAGACGCACTCCACTCTTAACCACAAGGAACATCAAAAGTCGACTAGAATTTGCCAGGAGGAATTTGGATAAGGCTACAGAGTTTTGGGAGACAGTTCTATAGACTCATAAAACCAAACTGGAACTGTTTGGACATATGGACCAATGGTATGTCTGGCGTGCGAAAGGCCAGGTTTATGACCAGAAGAATACCATCCCCACAGTCAAGCATGAAGGTGAATCATTGATGATGTGGGGCTGTTTTTCTGCAGCATGAACTGGCAATCTTGATTTTGTACCTGGCATTATGGATTCTCAGAAATACCAGGTCATTTTAAAGAGGAACGTGATGCCATCTGTTGACAAATGAAATCTTAGCAATCATTGGACCGTCCAGCAACACAATGATCCCAAGCACACCTCCAAGTCAACCAAAGCTTGGTTGACAAAAAGATCCTGGAATGTCCTGGAGTGGCCTTCTCAGTCCCCAGATCTAAACCCGATTGAAAATCTTTGGTGGGATTTAATGAAGGCAGTTGCAGCACGGAAGCCATCAAACATCACTGAACTAGAGGCTTTTGCACGTGAAGAATGGGCCAAGATTCCAATTGACAGAAGTAAGAAGCTTGTTAGTACTTAACAAAAACATTTGTATTATACATAATTATATATAATATGTAATATTATAAATGACTCACCCATCCAAATTATCGGATTCAGGTGTACATGGCCACAAGTATATAAAATTAAGCACCTAGGCATGCAGACTGTTTTACAAACATTTGTGAAAGAATGAGTCGCTCTCAGGAGTGAATTCCAGAATCCTAAATATTCCACAGTCAACTGTCAGCTGTATTATAAGAAAATGGAAGTGTTTGGGAATGACAGCAACTCAGCCATGAAGTGGTAGGACACGTAAACTGATGGAGCGGGGTCAGTGGATGTTGAAGCACATAGTGTGAAGAGGTCGCCAACTTTCTGCAGAGTCAATCACTACAGACATCCAAACTTCATGTGGCCTTCAGATCAGCTCAAGAACAGTGTGCAGAGAGCTTCATGGAATGGGTTTCCATGGTCGAGCAGCTGCATCCAAGCCATACATCACCAAGTGCAATGCAAAGCGTCAGATGCAGTGGTGTAAAGCACGCCGGTTGTGGGGTTGTTTTTCAGGAGCTGGGATTGGCCCCTTAGTTCCAGTGAAAGCAAATCTGAATGCTTCAGCAAACCAAGACATTTTGAACAATTCCATGCTCCCAACTTTGTGGGAACAGTTTGGAGCTGACCCCTTCTTCTTCCAACATGACTGTGAAAGCAAGCTCCATAAAGACATGGATGGCAGACTCTGGTGTGGATGAACTTGACCAGCCTGCACAGAGTCCTGACCTCAACCCAATAGAACACCTTTGGGATGAATTAGAGCAGAAACAGAGAGCCAGGCCTTCTCATCCAACATCAGTATGTGACCTCACAAATGTGCTTCTGGAAGAATGGTCAAAAATCCCCTTAAACACACTCCTAAAGTGTGTGGATGGAAATGTGGATTAGTAGATTATATATAGAAATATAGTATACATCGATCCTTGTGATATTTTCACTTCCCAGAATAGTATGACATATAAATAAAATGAGAATAAAGGAGTCAAGTAGCATGTTTTGAAAATGCCAAATGTTTAAAAAGTAAACATATAGCCTAAAAGTAATATGAAATATAAACTTTAAAGGTGATCTAAGTTTAGCCAATGCCTTATTTTATTGGGCTATTTTTTTTTATAATAATGCAAATATCTGCATTGTTGAAAGTATTTAAAATAGTTGGCAGAAATGTGTACTGTTTGCGCTTATTAAATTTTTTATCAACTGTATTATTAGCAAGTCTGACTTTAAGATCTGACCCGCCCATCGTGTCCAGTCAAAACTACAACCACGTGTCTCTCACACAGCTGTGCTGAAATAGCGCACAGTGCTTTATATAGTTACTGGATACACAGTACACACAACTACACACAGTGCTTTATATAGTTACTGGAAACTACACACACAGGTGGCGTTAACATTATCGGCCCTGACCTCCCATTATATATTAGACTTACGGCCCTCCCAAATCCTGCTTAAGTAGCACGCATTTGCGTTTATTAAGGGGTCACAGCCTAAACACAAGACACCATCTCCTCGAAAAACTAATTTTGCATAAGCGTTTTGTCCAAAATCCTTGTTTATATTTGCGCCATTCCGTGTAAAGCCGGCGTGTGATTGACATGTTGACCCATCCAGACAGGTGCTTTGCTTTGCTTCACATTTGTGTTGCCAGGACGGTCGAGCCAATGAATCGTAAGATCCTGGGGCGGAGAGTAGACTTGTGCATCAGGTTGGTGGTAAAATGAGTAGAATAAAGAAAGAGGGATCCAATCCGGTCTCAGCTGGTTCGTGTCCGATACGTTTACGCTCGCGCACCACGGCGTTGCAAAGTTCTGCTGGGCGTGTATGTTTCACTTGATTACTCTGTTACTCTTGATATTTCCTTTTGTCGATATCGGCTACAGTCTATGCGGTCATGCCGAAAAGAAGCAAAGTAAGTTAAACTACGATTTATATTTTAGATGAGGCTATAACGTTGCTCGAGGAGGCTAGAGCGGAAAAAAAGTTGCAGAGCAATAAGAACGTGCATCCTGCACGCGACCCCGGCCTTACCCGTTATAAAATAACCTTTAGTCATTAAGCATTTGTGTTCCTGCCTGCGCATTTTTTTAACTTGATGCAATGAGTGTTCCGGTGAACGGACCGTGAAATAAAACACGGAGATATTTGTCGAGTAACCACGGGCGGTAATCGGGTGGTGGTGATGGAGAGCGCGTGCAGACGTCCGAGGCTCGCGACGCTACGGTTTTTGCGTGTTCTTGTCGATCGCATCTTTGCGTAGGTTTACTTTTTAAAGTGTAGGGCAATCTGGTGATTATGTGCATATGTTTCTGTCTAAAAGTTTGGAGATCGTGCGTCTGTAATCGTGTGCAACCACGTAACGCCGAGGACAGTTGTGCATTGACGCGTATGCCAACTCCATCTGGGTCTGCACTCGGGCACTGGAGGGTTTCGTGTCCTCTCTTCCCGTCCTCTCCGTTATCTGTTTAGCAGGTTCGGTAGTGACGTTCGTCGAGACTCTTTTTCTGGAATTGTGTCTTGCACGTTTTGATAAGATGTGCCTCAAATCTGTACCACTTGCATCGAATATAATATTGATATCTTATAATAACGCGTATGGGTGAGAGGCGCAGACACGTTCGATGTTGGTTATATTTGGATATTTGCGTGTCAGAATTGTTCGTGTTTTGCTTGGTGAATGAAGGCCATTCCCTTTGCATGGTACATTCCTGCAGTAAAATACATATCTTTAGCAAACTTTTGATCTATTCTTCAAGATCGCATCCATTTGCGTGTCATTAGTAGCCTAGTCTTCACCCAGACTAATACCGCCCAGCCTGCCCATCCCCCACGCGCACTTACATATTACATAATTCCCGGTAACTCGAAGGAGGAGGATGGAATAGCAGCAAGTCCCGCCCACTTTCCATTACGTTCATGTTTTGATTGGCTGACGAGCTCTCTGTTTTGTCCCGTGTAAATCAGGCTAAGAGCGACGCGGACGCAGCTGAGGTGAGTTTGGGTGTATGTACATATTTGTGGCCATGATATGAAAACGGATGTTTTTGGATTAGGCTTCACTGACAGCTTTTATTGTGACCTTCACTTCCAAATAAAAGCCAAAAAGGAGATCGGAGAGGCTTCAAGCTGTGAGTTTGTTTTTATTTTGTATCATACATTCTGTTTGGATTTTGATATTTGATTTTATTTGGATAGCAAGTGATGATTCTCTCACAATGCTTTTAACTTGTGCTTTAATTTATAACCATGTTGTTTTATAGAAACCAGAGACACTGAAGTCTGAGTCAAAACCAAAGGTAGTGCCTTCTCCTTACTCATGTGTTTTATACGGGTCTCCTAAAACACGACTTCAAAGATTTACATTTTATTTATCTGAAATGTTCAACAGAAGGCGCCTGCAAAGCCTAGGAAAGTGAAGGAGGTCGTGAAAGGCACCCATGGGGAGGAGACAGAGACTCCAGGCAGCCCAGGGACCGGAGCTCCTGCGGAGAACGGAGAGGTGAGCGGGGCAGTACTGGGAAGGTCTGGCTTCCCTCAGACCTGGAGGACTTCAGAATGAACATTTGGTTGACATCAGCATCGTTATTCCCACCGCTTCTACTTAGCTTGTACCAGCAACGTCTAAGATAATACTAGTTAGTTACTTTTCTGTCCATCCTGCTAGTTTGGAGAGTTTTACTGAAGTTTGGCACCCCTCAGAGACCCGTCATTAAAATCTTTACTTCCTCCATCATGATTATTACTCTTTTGCAGTATTTTTTTTGCAGAGTTTGCAGCCAGCCTCCACAACAGACTAACATGAGTGCTACCTTTAGGCTGGTGGCTGGTACTGTAGACTCTGTGTTGATGGCTTACCTTTAGATGTGCTGTGTGAAGCAGCGCCGTTTCTGATTGGCTGCCTCAACATTTTGTTTTGTTACCCAGGATGCATCAGCGGAGGCAGAAGATGAACAAGGAAAGAGAGAGAAGAAGAGGAAGGCTGAATAATGTTTTTTTTTATCAAAAAGTTTGTACAAAATTGTATTGTAGTTGCTCATTTATATAATCTATAAACACAATGTATGGATACTGATTAAACAGCTTTAGGAGGAGGTTTATATATTTTAAAAAAGACACTGGGGACTACTCCTTTAATTTAATTCTGTTTTGCCCGTCATTGTACCGGGTCAGGACGGGGCTGAATTAAACGGGTTTGCTTCCTCAAAGCATGATTTGTTTTGACAGAAAATTAGAGATTTGATCTTCACCAAAATGAATTCAACAAAGACCATCTGAGATTTGGAGAGGCCAGTATAACAGAGGCTCTGGAGTCTGTTGAACTGTATCTGTAGAGTAAGAACAGCCTGGCTTACATAAACACTCTGCCAGAGATTAGGTCCTGGCTCCCCTACACTGAACACATCCAGTGACAGTATAACCTTTCTGCAACAGATTACCATTCCATGGGCTATATAACAGACTTATGTAACTTGTGGGAAATAAGAAAAAATATATGTGTCACCATGAAGCCCCTGGCCCCTCCACTTGGGTGTGTGTAAGTGTGATCTGCATAAGTTTTGCCCATATATGTGTTTCCTTTGTGTGTGGTATCATGTGTGTGTGTGTTCATCCGTCTCACCTGTCATTTGGTTTCGTTAACGTTATGCATTGCAATTGGTTCTTGTTTAGTTAAGGTATTTAATGTGTGTCGATGTTGTGTTAGTGGCCTGTCTTTGTTTGAGTCCTCTCTGTGTACGTTGTATGTTTTGTGTCGTTAGCACTAGAAGCACAGATTTTGTCATTAAAACCGTGAATAATCTCGTCACGGCATCTAGCCTGCCCCTCGCCGTTACTGTGCAGATACGGTTCTGCCCCTCGCCGTTACAGTACAAAAACGGTCCTGACTATGTTGTTTAAAAGGTGTGGGGTCAGAGCTAATTGATTATAATAATTTTTTGTATTTTTATTGAATTATTTTATTAAACAGACATCATAATTATGATAGGAAATCAGCATTAAGAAAGAAGTTACACTTACAGTCTACATGTCAAGTGTTATAAATGAATACACCAGCACTAAACTACAAAACCATTGTATTCAATGTTCATAGTAGTGTTCATAGTAGTTTGAGGAGGCTGTTTTGTTCTTGCAGTTGTTGTTAGAAATGCTGTGCTTTAGAATTTACAGCACAAAATGATCTCCCATAGACTTTCATTGTGCATAATTTCAAAAGGGAGTATTCCTTTTCTGGACGTGTGATCTGGGAGTTTACCCTTTTCTCATTTTTCGGCCCCAATCCACTGTTTTGTTGCATCCAGTACTGTGCCACTCAGTAGCTAGCCTGATTCATTTGCTTATATCTGAATTTCGTTATAGTATCATAGCATTTGTTTAAAGATGCAGTGGGGACCTTTTTTGTAATTTTATATGCAATATGTTACTCAATCTTAATGGGTTTAAAATGGTCTTGTGTTGTGTAGCTCAGCTAATAAAATTGTTTTCCCATGTTAATAAAACTCTTATCCCATGTTAATAAAACTCTTATCCCATGTTAATAAAAGCTCTCTCTCATGTTCTTGGCTGTAGATAATCAGTAATGACCAATGTCTTTACTGTGAACTACCACTAGCAGTATTTTCAAGGGTTTAAGGTTATAAATTTAAATGTGCAGAGTATCAGGTTTTTTTCTGTTTGATTTTTTATGTCGTCTGTTTATCGATTGCTATAATATGTCAATAAAATTGTAACAACAATCATAGTGCATGGCGGGTGTGTTGACCGGGTATGTAGCTCAGAGAGCCTTTTGGTCTAACTGAAGCAGTGGTTGGTCTCTTCTGCAAACTCCTAGCCCTGGAATTTATTAATGCAGAATATTCAGTAAGAACATAACATAAGAGCATAAGAGAAACCATTCCTTCTTCCGGGTCACCCACTCATTCACAGAATTTAAATCCAGACTCAAAACTCATCTGTTTATAGCTGCATTTTCTTTATAAAACTTCCTCTGTCCTGATTGGAATATTTTATTTAATTTTGTTTTGTCTTCAATGTTTATTACCTCTGTCTAATTTTATGGTTGTCTTTTATTCTATGGTGTCATTTGGTGCTAGAAAGGTGCTTTTAAATAAAATGCATTATTATCATCATTATTATTATTATTATTATTATTATTATTATTATTAATAAATATGTATATCCTGTTCATGCAGCATAATAACAATAGCACATGTTGCACACAAACCTAAGTGAAAAGACACTAAACATTTAAGAGTATAAACTTTAGAAGAGTATCTGCATCAAAAGCTAAGTGCAGTTGTATACTCTCATATAACACACATCAGTAAAGACTCATCATCAACAACACCCTCTACATTCACCGCTTTAGAAATGGCAGGTGCTTGTAGTTCATGTGTCTTCTACTTGACATCAAAGATCCAGGGAACTTTTATCTGTTTTCTTTCAAATGATAAACTTGCTCTTCTATGGACCAAAATACTCATATACAATGTGGATTGTATGAATACCATTTCAAAATATGGTTAATGAAGTTTTCTTTGAGTATTTTTCTGGTGCAATTTTCACTAAATGTATCAGAACACATACATGTTACATCAGGCTACACTGATTTAAACTGCAGTAAATCTCAATGTCAGTCATATGCTAATTCATCATAAAAACCACCCAATCAGCACCCATAAACAAGTATCATATGGTGAGTGAATGATTGGCTGCCTGTAGTTTGTACATCCAGAGTTGTATTATTCTGATTCCTTGTGTCATTAATCAGCTCCGTTTGAGTGGTGTAACGGGCTGTCAATCAAGCATACTTATTAGAACATTAGGACCACCATACCTTCCTCAGCAAGGAAAAATTAGTCAGTTCTATCATATTCTGTTATTTTGTATTGACGATTTGCTGAATGTTTAATGTAGCACTCCAGTTTAGAATTTGAAAAGCATTTTAAACGTTATGTTCCCAAGGCCTTAAAGGAGTGTTTACTGTGAAGTCGTTTTAATGGGCCATAAGGCCAATAGCAGGCCAATTGACACCCCAACAATCCTTCACGCAGCACAGAGGACTTGTACACCTTCACAAAGTAAAAAAATAAATAAAAAATAAATCAAAACCATTACATATTAGACCTTATTATTCAACAACAATTTTAAAGAAATTGCCTGCTTTTTTCACTTTATTTAAATGTTTTAAACACTTCAAGTGTAACATACAAAACTCTGACAATGAACACAAGGTCTTGCTTAATATAGGAGACACGTCCAGTACGTTATACTGGAAATTCAGCATACCTAAAGAAAAAAAAGCAAGAAACACATGGAAGGGTGGATACACTATCCTGTCTTAATTTCTTGCATATAATGGTCGTTTGTTCTGTCCCCTTGTCTTTTCCATTGAGAGACTATGTTTTCCCTCTAAGGTCCAAAGTGAGCTTTTACATACAACAGTGGATATCTTTAATGGGCAGGCAGCCCATTAAATGGGTCTTGCCCAACCCTTCAGGAATAACACCAAGTTGCAAAACAAAAAAATCTCACGTCAGCATTAAGGCCCACGTCAACATTTAAGATGTTAAGATGTCTAAGAAATAGCTTATAATAGCTTATAATAGCTTAAAACTTTATGTTTCAGAGTTCATGAGCGATCAAAGCAGATAATGGCTTATTGTTGTTTGTGCTTGTATTGTGTTTTTTTATATTTTGTGTTCTGAGTTTTTTGTGCCTGAGTTGGTTTTCCACTTAATGCATTTCATGATATTAGGAGATTTAATATATATTTTTTCATGTGCTCTAATTATTTTTGTGTTTGAAGAGTGACAAACATTTATGCAGTTTACATTAAAACAAAACCAATCAACCAACTTGAATGTATTTATGACAATTACACATTTTCAGAACAACACAAAAAATTACTATATTACTATACTAAGTAATATAATGGTCCTCAAATGCCACAGAGTAGCAACAAATAATGCTTTGGATATCCACGTCGTCGACAAAACATTGGACGACGTGTTAAAAAAGATCACAACGGTGGCGTCCTTAAAACAAATCTGCCCAGCTGGTATCAAGGAGAAACGACGTCACGGCCCATGTTTATTATGAAACGTCTTTGTTAGGGAGACAACCGGAAGCCGGCGTGTCCCCCCCCTCCCCCCGCTTCCGCCGCCCGACCGGAAGTTCCTCTCAGAGCTAAAGGGCCATACTTCCAATGGCGACCGAAAACTGGCAGAACAGAAAGCGGGAGCAATCGTGGAGGGTCCGAACCGTGCGAGCGAAATTAAATAAATATATCAACTAACTAACTACACATAAAGTTAGTTTCAAAGTAGAACATTCGCCGAGCTATGGCCGACGTTAGGGACAAAGGCGGGAATATTTCGCTCCTTGAATCGGGTAAGGCACAAAAAGTAACGTTGGCGAAATGTTTTGAATTCGTGGTGTTGCAGTTTCTCCCCCCACAGTTAAATCACGTTCGTTTTCTCCCTCACACTCGCAGAGCTGTATTTCCTCATCTCTCGTTTTTTGACCACCGGTCCGTGTCGGAGAGCGGCCGAGGTAAGAGCGGTCGGACCGTCGAGACTCGTCCGAGTGTTTTTGTGTGATTTTGTGGGGTTTCACGGCGCGTGTGTGTGTTTGCAGGTTCTCGTCTCGGAGCTGGAGGAATATCAGGTGTGTCCCCGCAGGTCTCCGCCACCTCGCGAGTCCCACGGACGGGGACGGGGGGTTTCACTCAGCCTAACGGCCGCTTTTAACCCCCCCCCACCCCGTCCTCGGGAAACTTTAAATATCAGATTTATTATCATTACGAGTCTCTTTAATGTCGTTGTCACGTCTAAGCGAACGTTTGCCTCCCGCAGCTCCTTCCGCGCAGGTTGGACTGGCAGGGACGCGAGCATCCCCGCTCCTACGAGGACGTTGTGAGTGTCCTCATGTTCCCTGCTTGTCCCGAGTGTGTTTGCTGTTGATTTACTATAATAGTCCACCCCACATTTCAGCCAAACGACCCGTGTGGTCGGCCTGTCGTGTTGGCTGCAAAAGTGCCACGCAAATCCGTTATTATATGCGTTATAATAACCGTTATAATGTTTTTCTTTCATTTCTTTTCCTTCTTTCTTTTTTCTTTTCTGACCGGGCTCGCGTATTATTTTGTGTTGTATTGCAGTTTAAGGGTGGGGAGTCGAGGGCGACGTCATGATTTCAACGGCCAATCGGATGTCTTAAAGCGCCGTAGACTCTTTATTTTTACTTGTGACGCGCGTTTCGATTGGCTGGCCTGCGGGCTTGATTTGCATAAACTCCTCGCTCCGAAGCCACTTCCAGCGACGTCGCCAGCGTACTTGTGTTGAGTAGCTCGTGGGAGGGACGTGGCGGAGATTGTGTTGCTAACGTTGATTATAAACCGGCAAAAAACACATTTCCTGAAGTAGTACATTAGATTTCAAATGTGCATTGCCTCCTTTAAATGCATACGCGTGCATTTTGACGAGTATTTAAATGAACGGATCCTAAATTATTTGACACCTTTTACATGTGATTTTGCTCCATAAGAATGCTTCCAGCAGACACATTGCACCAGACCATTTGCTGCAGATATGCAAGCAGATTGGTCCAATTCTGGACAAGGAGGTGCCGTCTGGTGTACAAGGAGTCCATTCTCTTTTGGGGACAGGAAGACACTCTCTGCTCCGCACGGCGAAGGGTGAGGACGTGTTCACGCTCGATTACACCATTTTACCCTTTATGCCCGGATCCTGAAGTCTGTGCTCTCTCCTCTCGACGGCCCAGACTGTGGCAGCAGGCGATGGAAAAGGACTTGTTTTGCAGCGCTGCACAGAGGGAGACCCCCGGAGAGATCGCTGAGCTGCAGGGAGCCCCCCAACCTGGGTGAGCACACTCTTCTTCACCGCCGTCGTCTTTAGAACCGCCAAAGTGATGGCACCACTGTCTTTTGTTTCACTTGTTTCATATCTGTTAATAGAATATGCCGCCGTTGCCTTGAAGATATTCTATTCAGTCTACATGTATACAGTTTTTTTTTGTGTCAAACATGTGGGTCCTGAAAATAACCCCCCAAAAACTTAAAGGGGTAAATTTTTTTAATTAATGGGGTAAATCTTTTGGCAAAAACACTATAATCATTGAAAACGTCTGTGAATGAGGAGTAATTTGAGGCTCTTTGGAGTATTTATGTACGCATGTCGAGACCCATTTGGTGGGTTTTGGTTTGGAAGACTTGAGGCATTTCCTGCCTGATGCACGCGATGCAAGGAAGTGTTTTGGGTGTTTGGGAGACCCGCCGTCCTGACCTCCCCTGTACTCCGGGACTGTTCTTCTGTCGTTGCACTATTGGTTCCCGGACGCACAATCAGTCTAAATATTTCTACTTATTTAAAAAGTCATTTTGTGTTGCTAAGTATCTAGAGGGCAGGTAGAATATTTGTCGTTTCTTCTACGTTACTGTGTTATGTAGGTGGGCGGAGCTCCAGACCAGGTGGGGGTTCCTCGGGACACTTCCCGCCCCCACCTTCAGATCCTTCTCTCTAGTGCAGCCGTAGAAACGTGTGTTCGTGTCGCCAAGCGGCTGTAGTCTGGAGTGTTTAGCTGTAAATACATCGGTGAGTGAGAGGGCACAGAAGGCCACACACAGTTTTCTTCATGCAGTTTGGACCCGAGTGTCCCGGAGTCAGCAAATATGAGCAGGTGAAACGATTGAGAGGCGGAGAGGAAGTGAGTCTCTTGGCTTCGGGTCAGCTGTCCGAACACTGGCCGCTGTGCTACCAGGTTTCTACTGGTTTGCGGGTGCAGTATTATTACCGATTACATCAGCTGTCCATCACTGGATGGGTGGGGCCTCGTCCCTTATTAAATCAAACCGCCTCTTCAAGGACAAATGGTTACGCATACGCTGGATGTTTAGGACAATCAATAGATGCATTTAAAACGTCTGGAACTTTGAGGATCAGCAGTGGGGTTTGGTTTGCTGTCAGATTCTGCCGATATGAGCAGCGTCTGGGGCTTTTAGTTTGTGGATGACCAGACGAGATCTTGGCATTGAGAAGAAATACAGCAGCTTTAAGAGAAGATCCCTCTGAGAGCCACGCCAACTGGCCGGATAGTCATTCCCCCCCATATCCCCAACACACACACACACACACACACCTGCAGACGCGTCCCCCCTCCACCTGCAGACACGTCCACTGACTCCATTCCTTGGCTTCCCACAGTAATATGGGTAGAAGCACTGATGCCTTATATCTGGGACAGTTTCCTTGGTTACAGTTTTTTAAAGATGATCCGCTTCTCATATCCAGATTGCAGAAGTGTTGAACTTCCACATTTAAATTGTTGGTGCTGTGATTTTTTGTACACCATTTAAACAAGCTAAACATAATGTGTGTGTGTGTGTGTGTGTAGTGGAGGTGTTTCGAGGAAGGGCGCTGACAGGTACTCAAAGATTCAGCTTCGTTCACCCTGTCAGCACTTACCAGCACATGCGTATGCACAGGAGGATTCTGGGACACCTCTCTGCAGTTTACTGCATCACCTTCGATCGCACCGGATCCAGGATCTTTACGGTGAGCTTTTCACCCGAGGCGCGTGTCCCCGTCGCCTCTCTGTCCCAGAGCAGCCATAGTCCCGCCCGTCTCACGCTGGGACACGCCCGCCTCTCCCCCCCGCTCTCTCCAGGGTTCGGACGACGCCTTGGTGAAAATATGGTCTTCTTTTGACGGGAGACTCCACTCCACTCTCCGAGGACATCACGCGGAGATATCGGACCTGGCGGTGAACTTTGAGAACACCCTCATCGCCGCGGGGAGCTGCGACAAGACCATCCGCGTGTGGTGCCTACGGACCTGCGCCCCCGTGGCCGTCCTGCAGGGACACAGCGGGTCCATCACGTCTCTGCAGGTGCGCACACCTCCCCGCAGGTCCGAGGAACGGGACGTTGTCCGGCGTCTTCCCGTTTCAACTTGTCCTCTTTCTGTCCTCAGTTCTCGCCGTTTGCCAAGGGCCTAAAGCGATACATGGTCTCCACGGGAACTGACGCTACAGTGTGTTTCTGGCAGTGGGATGTAAATAATACCAGTTTCAGGTATGGGGATATCCACCTGTGATTGGCTTGTTCTGGTTAGACGGGGTCGGCTTCGGGAGGGTCACTGTGCTCTCGTGGTTTTTCAGTGATCGGCCCCAGAAGTTCACAGAGCGGCCGAGACCCGGAGTTCAGATGGTTTGCTCGTCGTTCAGCCCTGGTAAGGCCTAAGTGTGTGTCTGTGTGCGCTTGCACATGTGTGTGTGTGTGTGTGTGTGTGTGTGTGTTTTGCACAACACTAACCATATTTTGTGCAGGCGGCATGTTCCTGGCCACTGGCAGCACGGACGATGTTATCAGGATGTACTACTTGGGCACTGGCTGTGCAGAGAAGATAGCTGAACTGGACTCCCACACAGTAAGAGCTGCACCACGGACTTCATCGGCACTTCTGAACACTGTACCATCCTTATTCTCTCTCTCTCTCTCTCTCTCTCTCTCTCTCTCCCCCTTTTTAGGACAAGGTGGACAGCATCCAGTTCAGCAACACAGGAGAGAGGTATGTGAAGAGGGTCAGCCAATCACAGAGCTGCCTCACACGCCACGGCGGTTATGATGTGCTCACGCACCCCCTCACACCACACATCTCAAACACCCTCAAGCATGAGCACTTTGGGACCCAACGCCAAACACCGACCCTGGAGAGAGGGCCCTAACGTCCGTCCCAACATCTCGGGACGTTTTAGCCCCGCCTGAGGGTGAAATTCACTGACGTTGACGTGGCACACTTAAGATGGGAGGCAGTAGAGCTGGTTCTTAAAGCGTCCGGTGTTTGGTTTTGTTCGGTCTAGTAGACTGATCCTCGGGTCAGACGGACGACACCACGATCCTGATGCCGAGTTCTGTGCTCCTCTCTCAGGTTCGTGAGCGGCAGCCGTGATGGTACGGCTCGGATCTGGGCTCTCCACCAGAGGCATCAGTGGAGAAGCATTTTGCTGGACATGTCCGCGACGCTGCCTGGGTACGATGTTCGTGCGGTGCCGTGTGGCCCTCACCGCTGGACTCTTACCACATCCCTTGTAGCACGCACGCTGGTGGTGATTCTGATCTCCTGTCCACCGCAGGTCTGGGACAACCACAGAAGAGGAGAACTTTTTCAAACCCAAGGTCACCATGGTGTCATGGGATCGCCATGACAACACGGTCATCACTGCGGTCAACAATCACCTTCTCAAAGTGTGGAATTCCTACACGGGGCAGCTGCTCCATGTGCTGAAGGTAAGGTCAGGGGTCGGCAGGGTCAGGGGTCAACAGGATCGGGGTCAGAAAGCCGGGTCATTCACCCAGGGGAAAAACGAAGTTGTTCTTTTGAAGTGGAAATGCTTTTTTGCAGGACGTTTGCGCTTCTTTCCTACGCATGGAAGCTTGACAAATACGCCTTTTGCTGAAGGGGGACCTACAGCTCCCCCTGGAGGTTCTCTAGTGCTACTGCAGCACACCTGCTAAGCCTGGTCATTGTCTGCTGAGCGGAGGTTTGCTAGAGTAGATGTTCTGGAGAGCAGAGCTACAGGGAGACGGATCAGCACTTCTTGTCAAGGTTCTTCCCTAATGTAACTGTAGACATCTAATAATCTGCCTAGTAACTTTGTTAATTTGGCATTTTGCTTTGTTTAGATCTTGTTTGAGGCATTTAAACTGGGTGTGGTGTATAAACTGGGCGTGGCAGTTGCATTCTTGGGTCTGACTGCAGTTACACACACACACACACACACACACACACACACACACACAGCCTGCAGCCATGCTGTTACACCTCCCATGAATCTGCTGCCTGATGCAATTGTTGTGACTGAATATGTCAGCAATAACACGGCCTACGTTTAACCACACCTTCTCCGGGGGGCGGGGCCTACAGCAGGTTGGAAAGCATTTACGCTGTTTTGACGTCTTTGCATCTGTGAATCTGTTGGCAGAGACGTTGCTTCTCGATTACGAAATACAATTAGACGGTTGCTGTTGCTGTTCTCAGACACAATAGCGGATATGTTCACTGTATGTAACTGAATACTGTGGTTCTAAGTAGAGCTGATCTAACCGGTTAGGAAGGAGGCTCTCCTCCACTATCAGAGTTGGAGCTGGTGGAGCTGTGAGCTGGCACTGCAGTCCCTCTGCAGGCTTGGTGATCTCATCCTTATCTCAGAGTTAAAATTAGTTCACTAACTTTATTCCAAGAGCAGCTACTGCCAAATCTATACGAAAGAAAGAATGTCTTGGCCCCATAGAATCTTCAGACATGCTTGCGTGTGTGTGTGTGTGTGTGTGTGTGTGTTTGTGTGTGGCTGCGTTAGCCTCTGTCTGACGGCCTCGGTGTCTCCTCAGGGTCATGAAGCTGAGGTGTTCGTGCTGGAGCCACACCCCTACGACCCCAGGGTCATGCTGTCTGCAGGCCACGACGGCAACGTCTTCATTTGGGACCTCGTGAGAGGCACCAGGGCTCAGCATTACTTCAACATGGTACGGTGGTCCAGGACTGAACACACAGCAGAGGAGATTTACATGGGCAGAGATTAGTGGGAAGGTCATACAGCGTTACATACAGTAATGTTAAAAGAAAACCCCAAATCCTTTCATGGATGTCGCCGTGCGTCTTCTTTCTGCGCAGATCGAAGGTCAAGGTCACGGCGCGGTGTTTGACTGCAAGTTCACCCCAGACGGTCAGCGTTTCGCCTGCACCGACTCGCATGGGCACCTGCTGGTTTTTGGCTTTGGGAGTTCCAAGCCTTACGAGAAGGTTTGTCTTAAAGTTTAATCTCCGGCCGCGAGTGTGTGTTTGTCCTGCTACGGGCTTCACCTCACGACGGCTTTACTCTGTCTGCTAAAACTCATCAGCAGGTTTAGTGCCAGCTTGCTGTCATTTAGGGTTAAAATCTCAGCATGCATTAATCCCTAAAATCCCTGATCGGAGAAATTGGCGTATATCCTGCAGCTTCCAGACCAGGTGTTCTTCCACACGGACTACCGCCCTTTGATCAGAGACTCCAACGGTTTTGTGCTAGACGAGCAGACCCAGCAGGCTCCTCACCTCATGCCTCCGCCCTTCCTTGTGGACGTGGACGGGAACCCCCACCCTCCCCGCTTCCAACGGCTCGTACCGGGGAGGGAGAACTCGGCAGACGAGCATCTTGTCCCTCAGCTGGGCTACGTCGCCACGAGTAAGAAGCGTTTCGGGAGTCCCGAGTGCCCTCGTCCACCTCATCCCCCCCAAACTTCTCCGATGTCCTCACGCCTTTGTGTGGTGGTCACAGGTGACGGAGAGGTGGTGGAGCAGGTCATCAGCCAGCAGCCGCCGGACCACGAGGAGCCTCCTCGCCACAGCGCGCTGGACGACGCCATCCGCCAGCTCCAGCAGCAGCAGGACCGGCAGGCCACCGGTGCCGCCCCGGGAACGCCTAGGAGAGGTACTTCCCCCCAAAGGAGCTGTCTAGTTATGGACGTGAACGAGTCCTCTCATGGATTTGGTCTCACGTGTCCGCTCGTTAATGGTCGTGTCTCCCCCCCCCCCCCTGCAGTGTCGCTGAGCGAGCGGGTGGAGGTGCTGTCGCCCCCGAACGTCGGCCTGCGGCGCAGCGGACAGGTGGAGGGGGTGAGACAGATGCACCAGAACGCCCCTCGCAGTCAGATGGCCACGGAGCGAGACCTGCAGGCATGGAGGCGGCGGGTGGTGGTGCCCGGCCTGAGCCCCAGCACCTACAGGTAACGCCCCACTTGCACGGCACGGAGACACACCCCTCGTTAAGCCAATTAACTCGACGCTTTCGTCACAATTTGCATAAACAGTTTAGTGTTCTTTGCATCTGCACACCATCAGCTCGGCCACTGCACGGTACGGTGGTGTAGCACCATCCACTGTGTGAACCTCCACCCTCCAGGGTGCATGTGGGAATGGGGCAGAACTGCAGGGAGGAACGGTGGTGCTAATGAATCGGTTGTAGGTTTCAGGACTCCTTCCGGGTGGCTAAAGGAGAGGAGGAGATTGCCCTGTACAACGCCAGGAAGCGGCGAGTCACCCATGGCACATTCAGGGTAGGCCCCTCCCCTCCACCTCATGGCAAATGATCATCATTGGGTGTGTGCATGTGTGTGTGTGTGTTCTTTTCTCTTTAGCGTATCTTCTAGGCTTGTCCCGATCTGATATTTGGATCGGATCGGCTGCTGATATTTGCTAAAAATGCGTATCAGTATCGGATCGGCAGGCATGAGAAAATGCCGATTCAGACTCCCAATCCAGATTTCTTTTTAATCTGGGTTTTCCAGCGCACCCATTTAGATAATCCATTCGTTTTTGCCAGTGAGAGTAAAATCCGGTCCGCATTTTTCAACACACGAGCATAGCATCTCCCCAATTTAGCTCAGTAGCATTTGGTAACCATTAAGATGGCCATGTAAATTTGAAGTTATCGATAAAAATGTCAGTTGTGTGGGATTATTTTACCTTAAAGGACGACAAAGACGAAGAGGTAGAGTGCAACATATGCCACAGTTAAGTCAAGCATGGTGGTAAAGCTCTAAGAACTTTTAATACAACCAATCTAATCAGGCATTTAGCGAAATACTACCATAAACAACATGAAGAGTTTCTAAAGAAAACCGAAGACAAAAAGAAAGGTCCTACACAACTAACACTGGCAGAAACGTTTGCGAAACGTGACAAACTGCCACTTTTTAAAATACAATTTACAATAAGTGATGGCTTAGTTACCTTGAAAAAGTAATCCGATTACTGATTACTCCTTTTAAAAGTAACTTGGTTACGTTACAGATTACTTGATTTTACTTGATTACGTTTGTGTTGCTGTGCGGTATTGTAAATATATTTGTAAATGTAATACAAGCGAACTATTCAGTCAGACAGCTATTTGTTGTGAAACGAAATACCATTACAATTTCAAGCATTTTAAGTAGGCTACATAAAAATTCATCAAATATTCCTTCCCCGGTTATTGAGGGGTATTTCTTTACACTACCACATATTGTTACGGAAAACACTGCACAGAATGACGTGAGAAACGCGCTCGCGCTCTCACAGGTTCGCGCGCAGTGTGCGGAGTCGAGCACTACGGTCAGACGGAAAAGTTTAACTGAGCCAAGATGAAAGCAAAAATATATATTTTTACTAAGGAAAATAAAAATAGTAACGCACAGTTACTTGAATAAATAACTTTAATCTGATTACTGGACTGGAAATAGTAACGCGTTATATTACTCGTTACTGAAAAAAGTGGTAAGATTAGACTGACATCACTGTTTACAATATTATTTGCACTTAAGGCTTTTTAAGCCTTGGTTTACTGATGCCATTTCTGTTTATTA
Organism: Brachyhypopomus gauderio; assembly: GCF_052324685.1. NCBI lineage: Eukaryota > Metazoa > Chordata > Actinopteri > Gymnotiformes > Hypopomidae > Brachyhypopomus > Brachyhypopomus gauderio. The sequence goes on from NC_135229.1 coordinate 9,786,488, forward strand.
CTAAATAAACAGGTCAGTTTCTCCTTACCAACCATTGTGCATTATTCAAACACACCTAATTCAGCTGGCTACTTATCAAGTGTAAAACGCATTATCAGGAGTAAAACTCAACATGAGTTTGACAACAAAGTACGTTGGCTAAATAACTAAACTTTAATACATGTTCGGATAGGCCGGTATCGGAGCGGAAGTGCAAATAAATATCGGTAACTGATCGGAAGTTAAAAAAGCTGGATCGGGACATCCCTAGTATCTTCTGTGGTGCTGTAATTGCAGGATGACTCTGATGATGAGGGTGTGTGCACCAAGCGTGCGGGGCCCCGTAAGCGTCACAGGAACCTGGAGAGCCGAGACAGTCTGGTGGAAGAGCTCATCGAGATGTCCTGTGAGGAGGGAGAGGAGACGGCCTCCTCTGAGGTACCGGACGGGACACCTCGGGGTCGGTTCTGGACGGGTTTACCGGGTGGAGCGATTTGTAGTGACTGCCGTTCTTGGTGTTGTTCTCTAGGACAATGAAATGGAAGGTAGTGAGGCAGATTCATCAAATGAGGAGGATGAGGAGGAGTGGACCAGTGATAGCTCAAGGTACACACCCTGCCTCCACAGCCACGCCCCTTACGCTACACCCTGCCTCCACAGCCACGCCCCTTACGCTACACCCTGCCTCCACAGCCACGCCCCTTACGCTACACCCTGACTCCACAGCCACGCCCCTTACGCTACACCCTGACTCCACAGCCACGCCCCTTACGCTACACCCTGCTGCTACACCCCAGCTAGTCCCGGGTGGTGCTGTAGAGGGCGATGTGATGCTATGTAGGCACCACCTAGCCCTACTGCAGTGGTTCTGGCTTTTGGACTGATGTTTGCTGTAATGCTGGACCAGTGACTCAGCAGTTCTGCTGGACCGGTGACACACACAAACTCCCAACAGCGCTGCAGGGCCAGATGTACTCAAACTAACCCCTCCCACTAAAAAACCCCCTCCCACTGTCACGCCCCTTACGCTACACCCTGCCTCCACAGTCACGCCCCTTACGCTACACCCTGCCTTACCCATCCAATCAGGGACTGTAGCAACAGTCCGCTGTTATATGCGGTGTCCGGCCTGTTTGTTTGTTTGTAATGTGAGAGTATTAGGTTACATAGTATTTTATTACCCTTTTATAAAATAAGCCTTTCTCCTAAAATTCCTTAAATTAGATTTATTTATATGTTGCTAGCAGTGATATGACGTGGCCTGATGTTTGTTCGTGCATGCGCCAGCAGTGTTGACAACTTGGCGACTTTTCAGACCCTCGAGACTTTTTGTAGTAAAAAGCGACTAGCAACAAATCTAGCAACTTTTTGTGGTGTTATTGGAGACTCTGAACACACACGCTCTTCAGTTGCTGTCCTCTGGGGCGGGTGCTGCCGTGAGCCCCGCCCACAACACTCAGTGCAGTCTCACACTCGGAGCAGACCCTCACCGCTCCACGTCCACACTGCACATGAACCGCGCATGCCCAAAACTGCCGCTGACGCCCCGCCCCATATTTACAGAGCATAATGTAAATATAAATGTTTTAGTCTTCAGTGAGACACGAAATCACTGCATTTAACTCTGTCATTCTTCACCTCATTCACCACGTAGCCAGTCACTTGACTCGCCCACAGTGTGTGCATCCCTGTGAAAGCTTAACATCTAGATAACTTGTTCATCATGTCTCACTCTAAACTCTATTCTCAAAAATATAGGAAAGCGTGGGAATCAAATCCTGAATTTAAAGGCTGGTTGAAGCTATAATACATGGGCATACTGCCTGTATTGTAAGGTTGATTTCTATGCTAAGTTCTAGTTCCTGCTAACTGCTACTCTTATACTAACATTTAAAAACACAGCAAAAAAAATATATTTATGTAATTTACAGAAGCGCGAAATGCGAATTCTTCTAACGGGATGAGAGAAAGCGAACATTCAATTATGTCTTAATACCAAAACTCTGGGAAGAACCTCCTACAAACCGATGAAAAGAGCGATTTTTTTTTTTACAGCGAGCTTGCGATAACTGATTTCGCTTAGACAGTGCGGCCGGAGAAAAATGGCCGCGGCTCAATCATTATCATGCGGGGATATCAAAGTCTATATATATATATTTTTTATATATTTTTTATATAGGATTTTGCTCAAGCTTGCTAGATTTTCTAATTAGCAATCCAGGTGAAATTAGTGGAATCAACACAATCCAGGAAGCCAGAGCAAAATCCTGGACTTTTAATTGCGGCACCTGGAATTGATAGCACTAATATATATGTGTGTGTGGGTGTGTGGATAAACACAGTCTGCAAGCGAGTTAAATTTAATTAGTGATTAGGCAGAAGAGCGTACATTTACCACATCATACATTTCCCAGTGGATTTAATTGGGTGATTAATGTTTTCATATTTTGCGGTAAAACAGTCATTGCCGTTCGCTACAGCGTTGAACACTGTCAGAGCTACACAAATAGATAAATAGGTAGCCTAGATGGGCCTATTAAGTTCGCGTCAACCCCGTGTAGTTAACGGTGACATAAAATAAGACGTAATGGCTGGTTTAAGTCATGCTGGTATTAAATAATATTTTGTAGATATTAAAAAGGTATTAAATTCAACTTAAGAATCTCTGTATATACCCTTTATAGTCATATAGTTATGACTGATTTCTTTAATAGTCACTCATCCAGTGAAGCTTCAGATTGGATGGCTGATGCTGGGATTAGCATGCCCCCGCCCCTGTCGTCCCGGCGACGAGCTCGCCGGCAAATCAGCAGCTCCGATGAAGAGGAGGACCACACCGTGGAGGAAGACCAAACGGAGCAAACATTTGATGAAGAAACGCAGTCGTCTTCACCTCAGAAGCAGAAGAAGAAGGCGAAAAACAAGACCCTGAAGGTGAGGCCACGCCCATTAATGCAGCACCAAATGCGCATGGCCACGCCCATTAACCTTTTAAAAACCAGTTGTTTTCACTGTGTAAGATATGCCTGCTCAGTGACTGGCGTAAATACGGATGTAAAAATGCTTGTATGCGTATTGGATTCATTAACTTGCCTTCTGTCTCCTTCCACGACCAGTGTGTGAGCCCGCGGGTGCCGCTGAACAGAGAAGTGTCCTGCGAGTTCCGCCCCTCCGCCTGGATCACGGACGTGGTTCCCCGCAAGTCTCCTTTCGTACCACAGATGGGAGATGAGGTTGGTCTCCCCGCTGCCCCTAAACCCGCCACTGGGCCCACGTGCAGGACGCTGCTGTAACGGTTCTGATGTTGGTCTGCAGGTGATCTACTTCCGTCAGGGCCACGAGGCGTACGTGGAGGCCGTGAGCCGTGGTGACCTTTACCCCATCAACCTGGACAGGCAGCCATGGAGACGGATGGAACTGCGGGTGAGTTCTTCAACACGGGCAGCCCGAGGTCATGGAGGTCACGTGGGCAGCCTGAGGTCATGGAGGTCACGTGGGCAGCCCGAGGTCATGGAGGTCACGTGGGCAGCCCGAGGTCATGGAGGTCACGTGGGCAGCCCGAGGTCATGGAGGTCACGTAGGCAGCCCGAGGTTACGGTGACGTCGTTGCTGCTGTCTTCAATTAAAGCTCAGCAGTCTCTTCTGCAAGGTTAACCAGCCAAAAGTTCATGATTTTTTCCAGTTGAGCAGCTCTGCCCCCTGGTGGCCGGTTAAATGTGCGTATGTATGCTGCAATGTTGTGTGCTTTCAGGTCTGTAATCACACTGATATCTCTGATTACTCACCAGGACCAGGAATTTGTTAAAATCACTGGGATAAAGTATGAGGTGTGTCCACCGACCCTGTGCTGTCTGAAGCTGACCTTAATCGACCCTGGGACAGGCACCATAACCGACAAGTCCTTCTCTGTGAAGTAAGACTCCAGCCGATGCTTCACCTCAGCTTGGTCATGGTTTCCTTCTGCGCGTGGCTTTGGGTGGAGTTGACACCCTGGTTTTGTTTTCCTGCAGGTACCACGACATGCCAGACGTGATCGACTTCCTGGTTCTCCGTCAGAGCTACGACGAGGCACGCAACCGGGTTTGGAAAACGAGTGCGTGCGTCTCCGTCCTACCCTTACTGAGCTCATAGAGTCCGCCGTATGGCCCTTACTGAGCCCATAGAGTCCGCCATGTGAAGAGTCCGCATAGGCCCTGGAGAATTTCAGGGGTGTGTGTGTGTATTTCAGATGACCGTTTCCGCTCCGTGATTGATGATGCCTGGTGGTTTGGGACGGTGATCTGCCAGGAGCCGTATCAACCAGATTATCCTGACAGCCTCTTCCAGTGTTTCAAAGTCAGGTAGGACACACACACACACACACACACACACACACACACACACACACACACACACACACAATTCTCATGGTGTGTCCAGGTGTGTGTGACATGTGGTTCTCTCTGCAGGTGGGACAATGGCGAGACTGAGAAGCTGAGTCCGTGGGATATAGAGGCTATTCCAGAAAATGGTAGAACACACACACACACACACATGCTCTTTTCAGATCAGTCATTTGACCTAAAGACTAGCCTTAAACTGGTTTTGTCAAAGCCCCTCCTGCGAGAATCTCACAGCGTCTTCTGATGTAGCTCTACAGCCAGATTCGGTCGGTGCGAGCGTAGCCGTCACAGAGGAGGAGATGGCCGACATCCTATACAGGCCGCAGGCGGAGGAGTGGGGTGGGCGGAGCCGTGAGGAGGCGTGTGCCCGCATCGCCGCGGGAATAGACCAGCTCATCACAGTGGGTGTGTACGGCGCCCAGCACAGACCGCCTCCTACCTTATTTATTGTTATAATATCAGTGTCAAAACTGCAGAAGAAATTGCCAAGTTGTTGTTTTTGTTATATCGATGTCCCAACCGGAGTGGAAACTGTACTGCTGTATTTCCTGTGTGCTTGACAGATATAGCAGCACCGTTCTCTGGCCCCGTGGACCTGCTCCAGTACCCCACCTACTGCACCATTGTTGCCTACCCCACCGATCTGGGCACCATCCGCATGAGGCTCAAGCACAACTTCTACAGGTGCAGCTCCCCTACACACGCTGCGAGCTTCTCGCTGCCCAGCGTCACACAGCTCAAAATCCTTGATACAGCTGGTTTAATCATCAACTGTCCCAGGGTTTGTGTGTTGGGTGTTTTATGGAGAAGGTGGCGTTTTGGGTGTGTGGGGAGAGCAGGTTCCTGGTTTTGACCTCGTCTGTGTGCTTTGTGTTTTGCAGGAGGCTTTCTGCGCTGAAATGGGACACGCGGTACATTTTCCTCAACGCGAAGACCTTTAACGAGCCGCGCAGTAAGATAGCCCAGTCTGCCAAACTCATAACGGACGTCCTCCTGAAGTTCATCAGGTGAGTGAGGGTGTGAGCAGACACGAATCTCTTCACTTCCATTTCAGATTTACAAACTTGTGTGTCTTGTGTTTTACCAGCAAACCACACTGTACGGATATTATGGAGATCTACAATGCAGTTGAAAACATGGAGTACACAGAGGACGAGGTGAGCTGAGTGATGCCTGGTTGTGGGCTGGAGGCGTGTCTCTGGGGAGGGGCTTGAGCTTGGGGGCATGTCTTGGTGTGCAGTCTGACACGCTAGCCATTTGTTGCCATTTCAGGACCTAGAAGAGGTTGATGGTCCAGGCACTTCTGCAGGACATCGATCCCACCAGGTAGGGCCCACATACCAAAACGAGGACCAGCGTGCTGATTATTTACATTGTGTAGTCATGGTCACAGCTGTGGCATGTGCATCCTACGAGAGGCCAGGCTGAATAGCGTCATTGAGATGTTTTCATGGCTACACATGATGGTCCTGAGAAGCTCCTGAGATATAAGGCCTACTTAGACTTTGTTTCCTCTGGTCTTTGGACCAAATGGCACCGTTTTGGCTGACGGAGATGTAATTGAGGTTCTGTGTGTAGGCTGTTGAGCTGGCTGCGGACCAGGATGCGTGGAAGGACGCGTGTAAAAAGCTACTGGACTACATGCTGCAGTGTGAGGACTCGGAGCCTTTCCGCCAGCCCGTGGACCGCAGCGAGTATCCGGTGAGACGCTCCACAACTCCGCTGAGAACGGCCTCTGTTACTGATCCTTGGCTTCAGTTCTCAAATGATGACCGTTCATCAAATAGGGTGGATGACCAATCATCTCGTTTTAAAAGTATTGCCACCCATGCTGGGATACGTGTTGGATACTGAGGCGTCTCTCACACTCCCGAGCAGGTGGCGTTTGAGCCCAGGACGCTGGTGAAGTCCGACTTGTAATCAGTTTTTCTGCTGAATCTTGTAGCAGTTTTACCCGCGCGGTGACGTGAACACTACGCACTCCTGTCTGTCCTAGGACTACCTGGACATTATAGACACTCCGATGGATCTGGGAACCGTTTGGCGAACCCTTGAAGACGACCGCTACAAAAGCCCCACCCACTTATGCAAAGACACCAGGCTTATATTCGCTAATGCGAAAGCGTACACGCCCAACAAACGCTCGAAGGTGCGACATCCTCATCCTCACTCCAGCACGTGCTCGGAATGTCACTTATTCGGAATATCACCTGATCTTGTAGAGTGAATTTGTGCACATGAAATACCCTTTTAACCTAGGGAGACTAACTGCTCTCTACGTGTACTGTGCAGTAATTGGTGTCCGGTACCTGCTGTAGCCTGTTGCATAGGCTCCCTGCGATGCCGACGTGAGTCTCTTCCGCTCTTCTGAATCTCCAGATCTACAGCATGACCCTGCGGCTGTCCGCGTTCTTCGAGGAGCGCGTGGGGAAGATCATCTTGGACTACCACAAGGCGCAGAAGTGTAGCTCCCGTCTGCGCCGGAGTCAGCGCTTCCGCAAGCGTGTGCAGCACGACTCCGCCCCTGCACTACCCACGGAGGCCACTAGGTGGGGCTGGGCCTCGTACATGCACGCAGTCCCCTGCTCTGCAGTTAAAGTGGGCTCTGTCATTCGCAACCCAAAAGCTCAACACCTGATCTCCAGGACTAGCCAATCAGGAAGCTTCTCTACAGTGAGGAGGTCCTCACATTGCATGTTGGTTAATTAGTATGTGCGGGCAGCACAAAGAAGGGTAGGCTAAGAGCTACGTGTGCATTTGATCATGGAGGGGTGTGGCCAAGTCTTGTGTGTGGGAGTGGCCAAGAAACCCCTGCTGACCATTTTCTGCTTTCCCTCCCTCAGCCACAAGAGGGCAGCAGCCACCAAACCTCAGGAACCCAGGGAAGCTGCACCTACCCCTACCTCAGCGTCCGAGAGGCGAAGCCGGAGGAGCCGCCCCACCAGCCCCACCTGCCCCTCGGCGGACGACGACTACCAGAGTGCCACATCCGCTACGTCAGGTACACGACATCCACATGAACCACCACGGAGCAGACGGTGGTGATCTGACGAAGGACGGGTTCGCAGCTCCTCACATTGAGAATATAAAGGAGGTTCTTTACACCTCCTCCTACACCTCCAGTTTCTCTGCAACGTTTATAAAAACATAATGTGTGTGTGTGTGGTGGTGCGTGTTCCTAAGGGGACACAAATGGACAGCTATCTTAAAGCTGCAGGTGAAACCTGCTGCCTGTAGGTGGTGCCACACTGCTGGACTGTCAGGGTTCTCTGTGAATAATCATCCTTCCTACCTGCTGTAGAATCAGAGAGCGGTGGTGAGAAATGTCCCTCGTCCACGCGTGCTTCCAGACGGCAGAAGAGAGGGGTGCGGAGACTGCGGGGGAGGGGCAGCCCGCCCCCCCAGGGTGAGCCTCCACCAGCCCCACCACCACCACCACCACCTCTCAACTGCTGTTGCTCTCGGAGTGTTTTACCTTGCCTGACTTTCTGCTGGGTTTGTAGATTCTGGGAGCAGGTGTGAAGACGACGGTTCCAGCGGAGAATGTGATGCGGAGCCTTCTGGGAAATTCAGCTCTTCAAAGCGCCTTCACTCGAGCAGGAGCAGCTCTGCTCGAGTAACCAGGAGCTCTGCCCCTGACAGGAGAAGGCCAGGTAAACAGCCCCGTTAACGCCAGGCAAAAGTTTTATCACAAAAGCAACATTCATCATTTCTCACTGTAACAATTCCTTGCCCTTAAGGGTGTTTCTTAATTATTAAGCCAAGAATCCTGCAGCTCTGTTGAACCTGTGGGTTGATGCTGTCATGTCTGAATAACCGACGTCCTGCTGTGTCAGAGGGCGGTGCTCAGGTAAACGGGCTCACGAGGTCCCCCCGGCCAGAGCGGCGGAGGGCACGAGACCGCAGCACCTCGGACGACGAGAGGGAAACGGAGTCTTGTGTGGGCCGCAGGCCCCGGAGGACTGCGATGGCTGCCGTCAGCAGGATGAAGCTGATGGAGGTGTCTGAGGAGGAAGAGGAGGATGTTTGGGGACGGGAGGCTCCAGGAAACTGCAGGCAGGGGGCCCGCGTCACCAAACGTGCCGCCGCCGTCCTCCAGAGCAGCTCCGACTCCGACGAACAACGCAGTCACGGTAGGAACCGGTCCAGCTGCTTTTATTGTCTTAAAATGAGTGTGGGGCCGCTGTTTAGATCTCAGGAACTTCCAACACCTAGTGGTGTTTGAGGAACCTTGTGTATAAGCACAAAGTTCCTCTTTCTGGTATGTGGTGGAGCTGAATGTTTAGAGCACAATGTCAAACATTTAGCAGAACCTACGGTGCAGCTCCCTGAGGAAGCTTCTCTTGGACATTTCCCGCGTTGTGTCTGCACTAGGGGTGTAACGATTCTCTAAATCCTTGACTCGATTTTATTTCCGATTTTAGGGTCACGATTCGATTCTCGATTTTCTTTTCTACGCCTGTTTTAAATTTAGTCTAAATTTACAATATCTTATTTCAAAAGTTGTGTTTGATATAAGTGATACAAGTGATCTGTAATACACCATATTAGGCACTAATGGTCAAATTTAAATAATTTAATTACGATAAATGTAGCAATCTTGTTCTCAGTGGAAAACACCAAAAACAAACAAATAATGATAACGAAAATGAGGTCACAGAGGGTATCTGCTATCTATTGGCTTTTTTTGGTAGCAGCAATGTGCATTATTAAAATGGCAATGTGCAACATAAAATAAATAATAAAAAAAATACCGGAACATTCATGTACAAAATAATAGAACAAATAGAGCCTTAACAAACTAACTATATCCTACAAAATATCTTTAAAAAATAATTTCTTTAGTATCTTCATAAATGGAGGGCAACACTTTAGTTGTAACGACCTTTATACTTTCGCGAGTGACCTAGCGCGCGACTCAGCACACCTCGCCTGAACCTGCATGAATGGCAGAGGCATTTATACTTGGCACGTCACATTCTTTGCAGTGGTCTCCGAAACGATATGTGGTAGTATAAAGAAACACCCTTCAAAAACAGGAGAAGGAACATTTACCTGACAAATTGTAATGTTGCATTGTGTTCCAGGTGCTAGAATTTTGGCTAAAGTACTTGAAAATGCTTGAAATTGTAACTACTTTGTTTCACAGCAAATAGCTATCTGACTGAACAGTTCTCTTGTATTACGTTGTAATTCCAGGACGAAACATGAGAGAACGTGAAGACGTTAAGATTAGGTGTTTTGAAAATAAACAACCATTAAATAATGTGATAAAGTGAATTATTTTGAATCATTGAGTATATGTATAAATATTTAACTGAATTAGTTTTAACGTGCTGGGAATTATTGAAAGGGACCTTGAAAGTGACGTACAAGTGCTCTAATGAGCCCAGCAACTTGGTTCATTGCGCTGAAGCGCGGTGCGCATGAAGTTACAAAATTTGAGAGGTGCACGACCTCGCAAATCGCCACCGCGCGAGGCTCTCACGCACAGGTGGAGCTACCGCGATTACGTCATTTTTGGTGCGTGGACCCTCGTGCCACTCGTGAGGCGTCAAGTATAAACCTAGCTTACTTTGCATAGCGTGGGTGCTTGCATAGCTTTTAACTTCGAGGCTTGAGATTGTGACACAATTTTGATCGATTTTGATTAAATGTCATGACACCCCTAGTCTGCACAGACAGGAGAGTTCAAGCTGGACATTGAACATCTGATGGATGCTTGCAGTGGTGTGGACTGGGTCGTAAGTCCTGACCCGCGCTGCTGGTTGTTCTCTTGCAGAGTGGAACGAAAGTGAAGCTTCAGCCAGCGAGGACCACCAGAGCGAGGCCACCTCCAACAGCTCTGCCTCCCCACCACCTCCAAACGGAGACAGCAAGAGAGGCGGTCGCAGGACTGCTAGAAGGGTTCTGGACCAAGGTGAAAATCAACTGTCTCAATTTTAGAAACGAGGAAGTTGGCGAACTTCAAGGGGGTTGGGTTCAGGGATGAGGTTTGGAATGTGGTGTCAGGTGGTCCCTTGTGCACTGGTGTCATGTTTCAGACGTTGCAGGCCCAGTCAGTGTAGTGCTCTTAATGTTAACTGCTCTCTTGTTTCAGAAGATTCTCCACATGCCAATGGAAATGGCAAAAGGCAAGTGGGGGATCAGGCAGATGAGGAGTGCGATGGAGAAGAGAGTTCAAAACAGAGCAGTGAGGAAGACGAGGAAGAAGACAAATCCATCAGCAGACGGAAGCCTACCAGGAAGACGGCAAGAGCCGCAGTCAGTAAAATAAAACAACTTGGCGACAGTGATTTGGGTGAAGAGGAGAATCTCTCCAGATCCCGGCGACACAGAAACCTTCCTAGCAAACAGGAGGCCCATAGAAGCTCCGACGAGGAGGCGGAGGCTCCCCCGGTTGAGAAGCACTTTCATCAAAATGGCCGGAAGCTGAGCGCGTTGGACGAGGAGCTCTCGCAGAAAGTGAGGAAGACTGTGAGGAAGAAGGGTTTGAAGAGCCAAGAACAAGCATGTAGTGTCTCCACATCAGGGTCGTGTTCAGGGGCGCCAGGGGTCACGGAGCGACGCAGTGTGTCCCCGAGGGCCAGGGCTCCACGGAAGAGATTCAAAATCAAATCTGAAGATGAAGATGACGACGAGGGTGAGGTGTCTCAGAGCAGCAACGCAGAGGAGGACGGGTCAAACGAATCCAGTACGCTGACCCGCAGAACCAAGTCTAGAAGAGTGAGGAAGCCCTGGCGGGTGGACGGCAAATCCAACAGTTCCGGTTCTGAGAGTGACGAGGTGTCAGACCGGAGACGGAAGAAACGGACACAGACGTCCTCCGAGGAATGGCAGCAGAGCGAGGAGTCTGAAAAGGAGACGCCATTTCCCCGGAGACGACCGACTGTGCGTGCCCAAACCCGGAAGAAATACTTCACTGACTCCGAGGAAGACGTGAACTCCGACGGATGCGATCGGCAGCGTAGCGGAACCAGCAGCTGCGGTGAAGACGGAACCAACCGCTCCAAAAGGAAACGGATCGGGACCTCGGAGTCCGAAGACACAGAACAAAACTCAAGGACCAGGGATGAAAGCAAGGGTAGGAGCCGCTCAGGAAGGAGAGGGCAAAGGTCAAAGCACTTCCGAAGGGGCTCAGACAGCGACTCCGGTGGCGAGCGAGTGGAAAACGGTCCGTCGCGCACACGGCACGCGCAGGACCTCTCTCGAGTCGCCGGGCGACGAGGGAGACGCGGAAACGTGAAACGCAAACACAGCAGCAGCGACAGTGGCAGCGGCTCCGAGACTCCGGACGAGTCTGGCAGTGAGCCGCACTTCTCCAGCTCAGGGTCCCAGGGTCGTCCACGGAGGCCAGCCAAGGGGAGGGTGAGGGGTCGCACCCGAGGGGTCGCGCGACATGCCCGCGGGGACACGGACAGCGACGCCTCATACGGCGAACCTGTCAGAGCCACACACATCCGGACCAGGAACCTCGGCAAACGGACGGTGAACTACCGAGACAGTGAGTGAGGGACTCGCGGACGACCACGCCAAGGAAGACACATGAACTGGAGACCTTGAAGACACTTGATTGTCCACAAAAAAAAAAAAACAACAAAGGAAGAGAGTCGCAGCACTGGAGAATATATACTGTGAATCACGTTCAGGGATATTTATAGTTTCTCTTATGAAGATGATTTATGTATAGATATGAAATTTAAAACGACTGGCCTGGCTGCTCAGACCAGCCCTGTGCTGTGTGTGCGTGGTTAGGTTAAAGGTCAGCTTGGCCAGCAGGAGTGGCCGTTCAGAGGAACCTTCCCTGGTTGGGTGCTATCTTACCATACCTCCTGCTTCAACAAGCATACTCTGCTGGCTTGCACTAAACAGCACACTGTAATGAGGTATTTCACACTAGCGCTGCATTAGAAACTCAGGGGTCAACTACGTTTACCATTTTCACAGACTTGCAGACTTTTTTTTTTCTTTCTCCGTTTTTGTTTTGTTGTTGAGTTTGAGGATGGAGCCCTGCCCCTCTGTGGGGGGCGTGTCCTGTATTTCCTTCAGCATAACTGTGATGAGCGTTCTTCCTTGGTTTGACACTCCTTTCAGAAGCCACAGGATTTCTGTATCGTAATTGTGAAGGGGTTCGAGAGCCAATCTGTACAGTTCCCCTTAAAACCTTCTGTTCTTCACTTTGAGTTGACGGTGTATATACAGCTTAGGAATTTTTTTTTTATCTTCACCTTCCAGAGTTTTCTGAGAATCAGTTTGTAGCAAAGCTTTGCATATTTAAAGTTCTGTCAAGCATTATTTTGTATTCAATTCAAAAGCATCGTCTTGCCATAGAATCTAAATTGGTATTTGCGTATTTGCTAAGTACAGGAATCAACTCAGTACTTGCAGTAAAATGCTGTGATTTCTCATATTGGGAAGATCCTTTCAGTGACCTGGTATGTCCTTTCAGTATTAATTCATTTTTTTGACTTAACTTATGAATGGTAAATAACTTTTGTATCCAGGTGATTGAATTTCGTAGTGTTGGAGTTTATGAAATACAGATGTCATGACATTCGTTGCTAATGTCTTTTGCATAAAGCCAACTCTAACACGGGTTTCACAAAGTCAGCTGGACAGGTGTTTGAGTTTAAGGTGAATAAAACAGCCTATTGTTGAATGGCAGGTGATTTTTGGTTTGTTTCTTCAGTGTTACTGCTGTTTCCTCCCATGTACTGTTGGCTATTGAGAGTTCAGAAACTATAAAACTGCAACTCAGGGCAATACAAAATTATTCCTGCAAGTCCCAAGAACTAATATACCGTTTCAGGAAATTAAAAAAAATATTGAATGATTAAAAATAAATAAAAAAAGATGAAGAATCTTGGAGCCTGTTGTGTTGAGGTCCATGGAGCTCTTCTCGCTATGAGTTCCTCTGTGAACTTTAACCTTTCACTGTCTTGGGCTCTGCTCCAGTGACTTCCTGTCTTCCCACGATGCAGCATTCCTGCTGTTCCCCCCTCAGATGTACACAGGAAATCAGAAGAACAGCATCTTGAAGGACCCACCGTCTAGATAACATGCAGAGTTCATTGGGATTAAGCTCGTCAGATTTACGTTGTGTGATTGACATCTTGTGTTTGCCCACAGGTGTTGATACAGTTTCCAGAACATGCTGCTAAATTTCTTTGCCTAAGATTACTACATTTCTGTACTTTTAAAAGGAGGAATCAGAAACCAGCAATGACCAAGGCTGAATACCTTTTGGCATTACTGTTGCATCTTGGAAAGAGAATGGGTATTTTTTTTTTTTTTTATGCAGCATGTTGATCTTTAGCACAGTGATAATTTGGCAATAATCTTCTTGATCAGAAGGTTAGATAATAAGACGGTTATTTGCAGTTCCAGGCTCCGAGCTTTGATCATCGCTACCTTCATGGTAACCTCGTATCTGCTAGGTCATCCAATCAGACTAATGAGCCCTCACACTGATCACAGTGCAGTCTAGGATCCTGACGACTGACCACAGTGCAGTCTAGGATCCTGACGACTGGTCACAGTGCAGTCTAGGATCCTGACGACTGGTCACAGTGCAGTCTCGACTTCTCCAGAATGTCAAGGGCTTGTTTTTGCTCCTCTGGCTTAGAGAGCTGGCTGACTGATGAATCTATATTGGATCCAAACTCTATTGATCTTTACATGGCAGTTAAGAGCTGAGTGAATATCCCCACTCCTCCCATTGTATTTAATGGTAATATATGGCCTTATCAGTTGAACTTTGATCCAGAACTCCAGTCTGCACTGAGACAAATCCCTGACTCCAGGTATAATAGGCCAAGTCTTGCTCCGTGTTCAGTGTGAACACGTTCTGACGCTCTTACCCACCAGCACATAGCATCAACATGCCTGCCGACTTCAATGGAACATGGGAGATGGTGAGCAACAAGAACTTTGAGGAGCTCATGAAGACGTGGGGTAAGTCCCCTGTCGCTACAGCACAGTTGCATCTTCTACCACTTCTACTGTTCCAAAGTCAGCATGATCCATCTTTAGCTATGGCTTCACCATTTTACGGTCCCAGGGTCCGTGTACTCTGATCTATCTGCAGCTCCGTTCGCTGTTTTGCTGTCCCAGAGTGAACAGAATCTTCAAATGTGTCGGCAGATCGCAAATGAACAGATTTATTAAAGTGCTGGCTCTGGTTTTCCTGGTTTTATAGATTCGGCTTATGCAAGTCGTAACTGTGATTTAAGATGCTGTTTGTGAGATGGTACAAATGTTGATATGAGGTGTCTGATTTTCTGTATGCTGCCAGTTCAGACTCCAGTATTTCAGCAGTTCAGTGATAACAGATTAGATAATTGGGCTGGACTGGTTGACCTTCAAGGCCCAGTGTGAGGGGGTCAGAGTTCATTTGATTTCATCTATAATCTGTATAACCACCACTTAATCCTTCTACTGTACCAGCAAAGATGGGTGATTGATTCCAGAGGCTGGATTTGATGGACTATCTTCTCACTCTCCCGTCTCTGTCCCTTTGTCTCTCAGATATAGACTTTGCAACACGTAAGATTGCCGCACACCTCACGCAGACAAAGGTCTTTGTGCAAAACGGAGATGTGTTTCAGACCAAAACACTCAGTACGTTCAGAAATTATGAGCTGAACTTCACTGTTGGAGAAGAATTCGAGGAGCACACCAAAGGGCTGGACAACAGAGTGGTCAAGGTGTGTGTGTGCAAGACCATCCCGTCTTAAAATCCCAAATGGGTTCCATATTCTCATCCACTTAATTGTCAGAAATGCAGATATAACCACTGACTAGTAATCTAGTATAACAAGTAATTCCTACAAACACAAAGGTGAATAGTTCATTCTGCCCTTCTCAGAGTCCTTCCTCTTATGACGGTTTACAGGATACTGATTCTGATGGACTTTGAATGAGTTTTGACCCTCAGAGGTACCTACTCGCAGCTGTGCAGAATAAATTCAGGAAGATCCATCAGACTCCAGAGATTGAGGACGGTGAAACACAGCAGGCGGTGTAGGGACCGAGTTTCATTTGTCCTGCACAATGACTATGAGGAAATTTTGTTTTTCCTCACAAACCACACAGCTGTCGATATGTTGATCACAAACTTTCTTCATGGTTTGTTCAGTACAAATCCAAGAAGTTTGTACATGTGAATATTGAACAGAATTTGTTCCAAATCCCAAATGGGTCCCAGTCCCTCATCCAGGTCTTAAGATAGATCTTAACTCAAACCTGGGTGCATCAGCACAGCGATGATGTCTGTGTGCATTCCTTGGGCATCTTGAAAGACGCTATATAAAGTGAACATTAATTAATTAATTCCAACGGCTGGCTGTCTTGCTCTTCCAGACCCTGGTGAAGTGGGATGGAGACAAACTAGTGTGTGTGCAGAAGGGGGAGAAGGAGAACCGGGGCTGGACACACTGGATCGAGGGAGACCTTCTCCATCTGGTAAAGCCTGGACTAACGGACCGTTCCACTCATGTTCTTTCACATATGTAGACGCAAGAACCAATGAGGAATTATGCCATGATGTTATTACCTCATCATGCAGTGTTGAATTATCTCAGACTAGCGTGTTGCACTTATGTGAGAAGTCCATGTGTTTTTCTCTCACGTCAGGAGATCACATGCCAGGATAAAGTCTGCCACCAGGTGTTCAAGAAGAAGCCGTAACCCCCGGAACACCAACACTCCCTGTGCTGCTTGTGTTACTGGATAAATATACACATGCGTGTGCAGTTTTAATAAAGACGTGTAACCAAGCCATAAGCTCAAGGTCAGCTTAACCTTCAGTGGGGCTTTAGGGTCAGGTGACCTGCAGAAGAGTTGTGTTGTCTGTTGTTTTTAAGTCTAAATGCTGTCAAACGTATCTGCAGCAGGTGATGAATTGAAATTGCCAATATTTTACTCCTGAAAATGAAATTGTACCAGTTGCATGCCTGAACCCACTACCTTTAGGTCCTTGCAGAAGCAAGCAACCCCACTTCGTTCGAAGATAAGGTAGTAAACCTAAGAAACATATTGATTTAATCAGGTCCATATTTGAAACTTGCTGTTTCAGATCTGAGAATGTCTTAATAAAGGCTTTCAACCACCTAACAAGAGCTTTTTAAGTTGATGGATTCACTTTGAAATCAAAGTTTTTGGAAGCAGCAAGTAGTTTTATTTCATAATAAAGTTTGGTAGGTCATAACCTGAACGGTGTGTGTTGTAAATGTGCAGAATAAAGTCCCCGTTATCACAGTTGGCTCTAAATGACTTCTGACCCAGTCTTTGATAGTACAGCGTATAATGGAAAACCAATGTACTGTTTATACATATCTAAATTATGCTGGACAGATATTACCCAACCCAGAGCTGCTGCACAGATAACAAACCCAAAGTTCTGCTGAACAGAACTTACCAGTGTTTCTGTCCAGATTTGATGTTGGATTACACAACCCACAGCACATTAAAGATGACTTCTTTTTTTTTTATGCCACCCATTGGTATTTTCCAGGACTAGGTGGCATTCTAACCACATGTAGCCAAGTCCAAACTGAACACCAACTGAACATCTTGGATTGCAAACAAAATGGAATGTTCAGTATTAGTGCCGAGTATGTTTAATGTTGTTTAAAGCCTTTTGGGAAGAGTGTGGCACAGTGGAACTGTCAAGTAATTGTTCTTGATGGTGGGGGGGGGGGGGTGCTCTTCCCATCATCAAGAACAATTACTTGACACATAGTATTATTTAATATAATTTAACTGAGCTGGCTGATGTGTTTAGATATTAGATGCCCTGCTATATTAGGATTATTTTAGAACAATTTGGCATGGTCAGAATCTGTAGGTGGAGCAGAACTCAAAACATCAGATAGTCCTTCTACTTTATTTCCACACTGTGCTACATGGCCTGCACCAGATCCTACATCTGTGTCCTCAATATTCCACAATGTTCATATTTTAATACTTGTGCATGAGAAAGCACAAAACTCTGATACTCCAAGGTTTCCTGTGTAGTCCGGCACTACACTCTGGTCCTGCAAGGTATTGTGGGTGTGTGGAGGGGGAGGGGCGTTTAAGACGAGGTCTGTGTGATTCTCTGCTCATAGGTCTGCAGTGCTAGTGTGATGAATCCAGCCTTCTGAGACTCCGAATCAGCAAAGATCTGCACAAGGAGAGAAAGGCAAACTTTAAAATCACACAGAGCTTCAACACACCCTGCATACACACACTGAAGCCAGCATGGGTATTTTGTGTAGATGGGCAAGCTTTTTTAAAGCCAAATACGAGTCTTGAATTTGACCCCTGCCATGACTAACTACTCCAGGTTAAAGGTTGACCATGACTAACAGCACTATGTTTTCAATTAGAGGTTAAGAGGTTAGTAGACAGGGGCAGAGCGTAACTAACCGCTGGCCCAATCACGTCTCGGCATTTAACGGGGCTCACAGACCTGGGACGCCCAGTCCTGACAGACTGGTGCACGTGTGTGTGTGTGTGTACTCACCTTCAGCAGGTCCAGGCCGGTTGCTTGTTCCCTGGTGGCCTGTAAGGCGGAGTCACTCTGCGGATGCACCAAGTTAAACAGCTGCACCAAACACAATGCGTCCTGCAGCCTGTAACCAAGGTAACAGCACTGCGTGTAACCACGACAACATATGAACTGAATGCTATATGACATGGAAACGGACACTCGGGACTGTATAGCACCTGTAATCACACACACACACACACACACACACTCACCGGTCTCTCTGCAGCATGTCTATCAGCAGACCGTCGACTCTGCGTCTAGTGACCAGGTACCACACGAGGGTGCCGAAGAAGCGTGTGGAGTGGAGGACTTCATACCTCCCCTCCTTCTCCACGTGTTCAAAGGTCAACGCATGTACCTGTGAACGCCACACACTCTCAGCTTCACCGCATTACGCTCCACCGGTACATCAGTACACTGCCTCCGGAGAATCCGGTTCAAACTGGACGACGCAGTGGTTCAGAACGTCCTCGTATCTGCCCTGCTCAAACACAACCTGACACGCAGAAGAAACCGGTTGGGTGAGAAGGCGTAATCGTCATCTAAACTTATGAATCCTTTATTCCTCAAAAGATACCTTGAGGTTTTCCTCTTTAAACACAGGGGGCACTATGACCCTGCGGCCTTCTTTGGGGAAGTACACCTGGACCAGTCGGTCCCGCTCGTCCCACGTCGCTTTCCTGAGTGTCCCGTCCGGCTCCCTCACAGTGATGAACCGCTCCTGCTCAGACGGGTCAGAACGGGAGAACGTCATGACAACACTCGCCATGACAACACTCGCCACACACTGGGGCGTACTCAATAATGGAGTTTATTACTTAGAGTGTGTTTGGCGTGTGCTTGGGCATTACTCTGTGAGGGATGTTGAAGGTGATGTCGGTGAAGACGTATCTGGCCGTGTCCATGCCTTCCAGGATGTGATCTTCAGCGAGGACGTCCTCTATGGGCTGCCTGTCAGGCAAGTCCGGGGGCATCTCCAACATCCGCTTGGCATGCTGCTTGGCCCCAAGCATCGCCTACAGGGCAACGCACAGACAAGATTAAGATTACACAGACAAGTTAAGATTACGTTCAGATTAAGGAACGCAAGGTTGATAAAGGCATCCAGTAAATCAGGTGGTGGGTTTTAAAGTCGTGTTAACAGTGGTTACCTCCTCTAACTGTGCATCAGTCAGAAGTTTATATTTGGGCGGTTTCAGCTCCTGTTTCACGGGTTTAAACACTCGGTCCAAGTTCAATCCCGTGATTGTAGTTAAAATCTCCTGAACTTCAGTGTCGGTGAACTGTGCTTTTCTGACACCTCCACAGCAGCACAAACATTTAATTACTTTACAATTACACAAAGAGTTTCTAAAATGTCATGTGAAGAAATAAAAAAATCAAAACGTATTTATTACACAAATTACATTTCTGTATCTACAGAGAACAAATGGTTATAAATCCGACGACACTGAAAGGTGCGGAACTACAGTCTGAATTTGAGTCGACCGCCCCAGCTTTCAATTTGTATTCTCATGCGCATGCGCACCGTGGTCTCCTCACTAGAGATAAACTTAGAATACATGCGGCCAACACATAAAATCAGGTTAAATGTTATATACATAATAACATTAATACATTAATAAACGTTTATAATATCGTTAGCTATGCCCTCTTAAGAAGTAACGTTAAAGCTAGCTTGCTTACAGCAGCCAAGAACGGAGATATGCAAGGTCAATATATGAATGTACAATACAGTTAATTATTTTTATACAGTTAAAATGTTTTACTTACTGTCGTGCGATGGTGAACTACAAACCAATCGGTTGGCACCCCATAAAGTGGCTCGTACACCACAACCCACGTTTGTAGCTCCACGACAGGATCTAAACAACCACCGCGTTACTCCGAGCGTCGCCATTTTTGAAGTTCTCCCGTTTGCTTCTTCGGCGGGTGTAATGACGACTCGCCAGCGTCG